>NC_090207.1:17025000-17325000 GCF_033026475.1 Channa argus | reverse complement strand
CATCTGTGCAGAGTGAGTTGGCTTAGCTAAAATTCCTTAAACATGTAATAGTAGAAAATTTGATTTTGTGATAATTGTCATTAATGTTGCAAATGTTATATAACACAATAAAAAGGGACACACATATTTAGGCTGATCTGTAAATTAAGTACTGTGAACATGCTAGGCGTTGCAGCAGACAAATGTAGGTTTCAGGAAAATGAAGGAGCCTCATGAAAATGGCTCTAGCAGCCATAGCAGAGTTAATTAAAGAGGATGCCTCTCTAAAGTTAGCTCAAGCCTCTGTTTTACTACTCTGTCTCACTTGTTTTGTTTTCTCTCTCTGTTCTTCATCTCTCTTTTTCTTGATTTATGGTACAGTATTACAAAAACAGAATATGCAACAATGTCATCCAAAGTAATTCATGGTAAACCTTGGCTTCTTTGCAATTATCCCCTCACAGCTTGATGGTCAGTCAACTCTCGCTGTCATTGCCCAGGGCCCCCTGGGCAAACTTGTGAAATTGCATTTGGCAAAGTTTATGTAATTAGCTTTACTCAACTTAAATTTGACATCAACTCAAACATGAATTTGATTGAAGGGGCCTTTGGTGGAGCAATTTGCAGACCCAACAGAAAACAGTAAAATATTTGGTTCAGTCATTATAAGTATAGCCCTTCTATTATACAAATCTTGTGTTTTTTTATTATTTTCTCATCAGTCAAAATGTTAATTGCCTTCCTCTTCTTTTTTAGTATTTGTTATTTTAACTTACCCTCTTGTTTGGTCTTTCTCAACTCTTCCCTTAGATGGTGTTCTACATCCAGGACAGTGACAATGTCTATGGACTTTTTCGTATTGACCCAACAAAAAAGCAAAGCATCTATAGCCAGCCTGAAGGCCGTTTCCTGTCACTAAATTTTCTGCGAGATGGTGGTACACTGGGGGATGTCTCTATGTCTTTCACTGCCCTCTACATTCCTGCAGGTCCAATTGACCCAGCATTGGCCCGTGAGCAGGTTCTGAATGTTAGCATGTCTGTTAATGTGGTGTTTACCCGTGAGCGGATGGTCCATGTCATACTGCCAATCAGGAATGATGCTTTTCTGCAGAATGGAGCTCATTTCTTAATACAGGTAACAGGACTGGAAACAGAGTGTGTTTGTGTATATGCATGTAAGTATGTAGTTGTGTGTGTGTATTTTTTTTCTATTAATGGGTTTTTAAGTTGTAAACCTACCAGTAATTTGTTGCACATCCAAAAATTTGGTCTTTCTGTTTGTGTTTGGACTTCTAGCCAAATTAGTGCTGTCCAAACTTTAAGTGCCTCATTTGCATGTGTGAATCTGTTCGACACTGGCACTCAAATCTAGCATGTTGTTGCTATGGGATTTGGCCAACTGTCAGCTAGCTCTTAAAGCAAGCAAGCAAAAGCACTCTTCACTTAGTGTAGAGCCATAATCACACCACGCACTTAACCTTTATGCACACACGAACATAGAAGGAGTGAATGAAGGACTGACAGGTAATTGTGACTAAAGAGAAATAACCTGATAGATAATGGCCAATGAGTGATGTATTAGTTAGTATATTTTAATAATTTGCTTTATATCTAATCACTTCCTGCTATCTGTCCCTTAATTATCCTTTATAAGCCTTTTGTTAATTATGCTGTTTCTCCTGTTTCCTTAGTTGAACACATTGGGGCTGATTGATATAAGCCCCTTAATTCCTTCAAATAGCCCAAGGTTTGGAGAACCTCTAAACCTGACCTTAACTGTCACCCCAGACATTGCTAATGGAGAAATAGGTTTTACAAATAACGCCACAGTGGTGGTTTATGAACCAGAGGACAGCAATGCTAGCATGGTAAGATAAGTCCCTTGTTTTCAAAATTAAGCATTTATTAGTTGCAAGTAGAAGAGTTTATTTGTTATTTGGTGCAGGTGAGCCTCCCTCTGCAGCGCGATGGGACAGAGGGCCACGCTGTGGTGTTCTGGATTCTTCAGCCATTTGGAGACAATCGAGAAGATGTAACTGCTAGTGACCTTAAGCCTCTAAATGGCTCTGTTGTGTTCTTATCTGGGCAGAGTGATGCCTCCATCAACTTCACTGTCATGGCTGACAATGTACCTGAAATCAACGAGACCTTAATGCTCTCTCTGACCAGGTATGGACATGAAAAACAAGGAAAAGTTATAGTTGACCAACAAAAGAACACAATGAATATTTATTATCAACAACGCAAAACTAAGAATTAAATTTATATTTTATTTATTTATTTATAGTACTGGTGTATAATATTTTAGAGCCAGCATATACAACATCTGAATCCAGATGAATTTGAAAGGCTAAGTAAGTTCAAGCTTATCCTTCTATCCGTCCCATTGTGGTAGTGGTGGTTGGGGGTGTGTTCATCTGTTGGTTGTGTTTTGATGAGAACGGCAGCTCTCTCTCCCTCCCGCTCCTCCGCTGCAGGGTGGAGACTGCACGCTTTATAGTGTACTTTGGGTAAGTGAAGAGTGGATTGAACCTGGCCTTTTGTGTAGCGTGAATCACGACTTTGTTTTCCAGAGAAGGGCCTACTTCAGGATTACTGGGGTCTTTGGTTGATGTGGGGATGATGGGGTTTGGGATGAGGTGGGGGGTTTTGCTATGGTGTGAAAAAAGGGAATCTTAAAGAGAGTGCTTGTTGGGAGTAAATTGAGAATCTTCTTTTACATGTGTTACGTGCTCTAATTTAACTAGGCTTGATTGTATACTCTTTTAAAGATGTCAGTGTTTGTATGGATGCACTGCCCTGGCTGTGACTGTTTGTTTGGAGTGCTTCATTCTGTCATGTCTTTGTCTCTAATTTACCCATCATGTTATGCTTGGTTGGCTCCACTTTTCTCAACATACACACTCATGCACACAACCCTTCTGGAGCAATAAAGATGCAGGCAGTCTTTTGATTGACATTGTTATTAAATGGTCTAAACAGCAGGACTTGTGACAGCATGTGGTGCCAATAATGAACAACCATCGCACAATACAAGGAACTCAGTGAGAACTTTAAATTAAAGTTGAATTTAAAGTTAAAGAAGCTTCCATATCAGAGCTGTCATCTGCTGTACCTGTACATAGGTAATATTTGTCTGTCTTATACCAAAAGCAGATCCACTGGTTTTAAGTTATAGAGATAAATATTTAGATAAACGTAAATTGTCACTATAATTATTGCTAGGTTTTGGCCATTATCTTTTGCTCTGATGTTCAAATTACCTCTATTTGTTTCTAATTTCTATAAGTTGTGTGCATTTGTTTCAGGACTAATGACGAGAATCAGATCCTGAAAGTCGGCTTCACTAGTAGAGAAATTGTCATCATGGAGAACGATGACCCTGGGGGAGTCTTTGAATTTTCCCCATTCTCCAGAGGTCCCTGGTTCATCAATGTAAGTCAGAGTTTAAAACCAAAAATTAGTTACTTTGGTTAAAGTATTTAACCAGCTACAAACAATTAACCCCACATGTTGTTTTTTCCTACATGACATTTGTACGTATTAACCCTAGGAGGGTGAGGCTGTGGAGCTACATGTGGTCAGAGAACAGGGACAGCTGCTGAAACAACTGATACGATATAGTGTGGTGCCCTCAGACAATACTGAATTCTATGGTGCTATGGGTATTCTGGAATTTAAACCAGGAGAGAGAGAGGTGGTAGTGGCACTGGTTGCAAGGCCTGATGGGGTCCCTGAGGTAAGAAGAAGATCAACACAATATTCATCTTTTGTGATTATGAGACATTACTTTTCTACACTATCCAAAACTGACGTACTAAGATAATAGCATTCTAATTATCTAAGTTTTAGTCTAAAAAGTTAAAATTAAAGTGTGCAAGTGTCCCTCTTGAAACAAGATACATACTCCCAAATACATAGTAGTATCAGATAGAAACCTGTTGTTTAATGTATCTCAAATTTAGTATTGGCAAGATTATGTCTCACATTGTAAAGATTATTCTGTTCTTCTGACATGTTTTGACTACATTAAAACTCTGCGTGTTCTGTGTGAATGGGTCTGCATACAGCTGGACGAGACCTACTCTGTGGTACTTAGTAGCCACAGCACTCCACCCAGTCGCCTAGGCAACCACAGGGAGGTCAACATCACAGTGAGGAGGAACGATGACCCCTTTGGGGTCATTGAGTTCATCCAATCAGGACTGACAGTGACCATCAATGAGAGCAAAAGGAACACAGTGCACCAAGGTACTTCAGATGATAGCGATACTTTTGCATGTCAAGTGGGATCAGGTTAACACTTAAAATGTATCTAATTGGAGTGGATCAAAGTGCAATTGTATGCACGAGGGATGAGATCAACAAATTTTCCATTTAAAAATAATTTTTTAAGTAAAACTAATTTAAATATGTGCACTTAGAGAGTTGCTTGCGTCATATTTGTATAGCACAACATTTGTTTGTGGCAGAGAGAAGCTAAATCTTTAATCAATTTATAAAACAAATAGTGATGCTGTTCAATGTTCAATTCATTTCTGAGAACAGGGAAAGACCAAATTCCTGTTTCTTTATTGAATCACTTAGCATGCAGACAAGTAAGCTGTACAACTAAAAACAAAATAATACAGTCAAACTTGAACCCAGAATAACAGGCTTTTATTGTGTTTTATACTAAAATGTTGAGCTTATGACTATAGGAAGATAAAAAAAATATGTATATAGATAATCTCTATTGTGATTGCTCTCCAGCTGTGTACCCTGTAGTAAGAAACAGGGGTAACTTTGGAGAGGTGTCTGTTTCTTGGGTCCTGGAGCCGGCTCTGTCTAAAGACGTCAGCCCCCTTCAAGGCAACATCACTTTCAAGGAGGGAGAAAACCTAAAAAACCTCACTGTCTTTTCTGTACCTGACGAGGTAAAGGCAAACTAGATTCTGACATTACACAATGAAGTGTGTGTGTGTGTGTGTTTTATACCCTCAGCTCACATATAGATTACACTTCCTAAATTGAAATTATTTTTTAAGCTACCAGAAGACATGGAGAACTTCACTATTTCCTTGTCGAATGCTATGGGTGGAGCCAGACTGGGAAACATACTCAGTGCTATTTTATGGATTAATAAGAATGATGACCCCATTTATTTTTCTGGTAAGTATTTTACATGTAAGAAAAATCCTCTGATAGATGGTTATAGATATTTATGGTAACTAAAACCTTTCACTCATCTTCTCTCTCATCTCATTCTTACCTCAGAACCTGTCATTGTGCAGCTTCAAGAAGGTGGGGTGGCCAATTTCACTATTTTTAGGGCGGGTCGGGCAGACTTTGTCGCTACGGTGATGTACCGAGTAGAGTATGGTGACGCATCACCAGGTGACCTCAACATGCTGAGTAATGACACGTTGTTGGTGTATAATGTGGGTGAATGGATGAAGAACATATCTGTGGCTATAGAAGATGACGACATACCAGAGACTGATGAAGCCTTTTACATTGTTCTCTACAATGCTACTGGTAAGTATAGGCTACCTTTAAAACTTGTACTCAAAAACTGTCTAAACAACTGTCTTGTACTGTCTTGTATTCAGAATGTAGTATTCTGAATATTATAGGGATATCATTAGTGTATCTGATACCTGATCTGATCTATAATGTCTGACAGTCATACATTATAGTATATGTGTCATATCTTCATGTCACTGCAGGTTTATAAATAGATGAAAAGGTTATTTGCATTTTCTCCAAAGATTAAAAGAGCTGAAAGTCATTTTTTTCCCAGTGTGGCTCACAGTAGACGAACCATGCAATCACAGCTCATTAAAAATAACATTACCCCCTTTTCCTTTTGTCAGTGTCTATGCACGGTAAGGTGAGGAGTAGCTAGGGTTATTTTTTAACGTCTATGGTTACATTCCTGATACTGATATTGTGGTAGAGATATAAAGGTAGCACCACTGGACCTTAATAGGACCATAAATACCAGACTCCAGTCTTTTTGAGACACAAAGACCAATCACTCCACTGGCCTCTCTCTATTTACTGATTGTCATGGAGTAGAATCTAGAGGGGATCATCTTTATAAAAGGGTTGTGTTAAAGTCAATAACCCTCATGTTAGAAGTCATTCAAAATTTGGGACCTTCACCTTGCTTGTTTAATTAGCAGATTTAAATACTCATCTTAGTATACTGCATAAACTTGAATTATTCACTTGTGAGAGGTTGTTCTTTCATTTAAATATTCCCCCGGAGTTCTTATTCTTTCATTATATTTATAAAAGGTTAAAAGCATGAAACTTAAAGTTTGGAGCTAAGTTTGAGTTTGAAGCTCTATTCTTTGCTTTGCCCCTTTTATTTCTCTAGTCAGAGTAGTTTGAACCTTTTTCATTATTTTAGAAGCATTTTACTCCTGGGCTTGGTTGTCATAGTTATTGTGTGCAACGTTATGTTGACAAAACATAACCAAAATAACATCCTCATGTACGCTTGATCTAACTTGGCAATATGCATTCACACGCAGGTGACGCTGTTGTCTTTGGAGCACACACGGCTACTGTAGTGATTAAAGCCAATGATGATGCCAGTGGCATTTTCTTCCTGGAAGCCACAGAGAAACCTGTTGAAGAGGGCAAGACCAATAGTTTTAAGTAAGGGGTTTTAATTCATGTTTCTGCTGTGCAATACATATTGATTTAAATGTATAGTTTTATTGTTGCCTTTCTTATTTACACCATTTTTTAAAAATTAAGTTATATTAAACTTAGTCTCTATGCATTTACAAAACATTTAAAGATTGGAGACAAAAAGTTTTTAACTTTATTAATTCATTTAAATCTTTTCATTCTTTTTTCCTGTCCCAGTGTCCAGCGTGAAAGAGGCTGTTTTGGTAACATTACAGTGTTCTGGCAGCTTTTTGCCAATGACTCAGTGACTCCTCTAGAGAAAAACCAGGAGTTTACCAACTCCTCTGGCTCCATCAGCTTCACAGAATGTGTACGGATGATGCCTATTGTCCTGGAAGCCATCGCCGATAAGCTTCCAGAGTTCAATGAGTTCTTTGTCCTCAGACTTGTTAATATCTCAGGTGAGTTCATGATAAAAGGCGATTTATGAGATTTAGAGATACCGTAATATCATTACCAGAGACAAATGGTTTTCTCTATTGACTCTGAGATCAAACTGATGACTGTCACTGTTATAACATTCACCTTATAGTAACTACTTAGAGGCAGATGATTGTTATAATTTAGTTTGGTAAAACATTCAGCTCTTGCATCTAATATCTTTAAGGTGGTTACCCAGGGGAAGGCGGACAACTGGCGAGCACTTCCCTGAATGCCACGGTTCTCATTCCTTTCAATGACGACCCATATGGTGTCTTTGCCATTGCCGACAGCAGCCTGGACCAAGAAGTAGCTGAAGATGTACGTTCTGTGGATGACATGGCTGATGTTGCTTCCTTCACCCTCCTCAGACAGCAGGGTACTTTTGGTGATGTGCGGGTTGCCTGGGAAATTGTTTCCGGCCAATTTCCAGAGGGCCTTCCACTGATGGATGACCTGCTCCTTCTAGCCTCCTTCCCAGACAAGGTTGAGCTCAGGCCCCATGACCGGCGACACCACTCAGGCACAGACACGTGGTTCTTCTCAGGGCTTCCGGGTGCTTATGGGACTATCTCCCCTGAAGATGGGCCTGCTGCTATTAGCAACTTCACCTTTTCTGCTTGGCTAGTGCCCAGTCCCAACACTGACGGCTTCATAGTTTCCAAAGGAACCAGGAATGGGACCTGGTATTATGGAGTGAAGATCCACACTAATCAGTCTCATGTTACAGTCATGCTGTACTATACAGTGTTAAGGTCAAACAATACTCAGGTGGCCTGGGTCAGTGCTAAGAAGTTTGTAGAGAATACATGGATACATGTCATCATTACTGTAGATGATGGAATTATTGAGTTCTTTCTGGATGGGAATGCTATTCCTGGTGGGCTGAAGAGCATTAAAGGAGAGGCCATTTCTGATGGTGAGTTGCCCAGTTAGAGATTTATTAAACATAGCATAGTGATAAAGGGCAGGTTGCTGATTCTTTAGATTGTGAAAAAGACTGTAGATCTGTTTGCCACATCTTGTGTCTGTAGTTCTTTTTTCTTCAAAATCTGAAGACTCTATATTAGTCATAAACTCATGCATTTTTAGATGGAAAAATATTGCTAATTAGTATTCATCCCAATGTTAGTATTTTCATGCGAAATTGAAACATATTTTGTTTAGTAATAGTTTTCATATTTTTTGTAACTGACAGAAAATGTTACCCAGATTCCAGCCCAATTGTGATTTGCCAATATTTGCTGTCTTTTAAGTAAATTTTTTATTGAATATTGCGAGTTTACTGAATACTATGATACTGTCTGATATGAACAAATATAAATTTCCTATCTTTGTTATGATATTTACAGTACTGTGTGAGCTTATGCGTGTGTGGCTGGGAACAGGATTTCAAGCTTTTTTTAAATTGTTGCCAAATCTACAGTTCTTAAATACAGTACCTGTACTCAGAAATGTATGCACTCCATCACAAAGACACATATTAAGATTCTCACACACACACACGCATGCATATACACAGACCCCCTCTCAGTCACCACCTCATTGTTCAGGACTACTGGGACTCTGTAATGCTTGAGTGCCCACTTAGCCTCAGCGCTGCTGGATATTGTTACTGCTAAAGTGGATCAGTCGGCATCTTCTTTTCAATTTTTTTCCCTCTCTCTAATTAATGGAGACAATAGTGGCAGTCTGAATTGGAATAAACACTCACACAGGGAAAATATCCTGATGGGTCTAACTTCAGTCACAGTTAATTTATACGTAACCGTCAATAATGTCATATGTTATTGTCTGTTACTGGTAACTCAAACTGCGGATACATTTCTTTTTGTCAGGACTTGCTATTCTTGCTCATTGTAGCAGATTCACTACATTTGTCCAATTTTGTACAGGTAAAAGTTGCAGGCAGTATATAAATGAATAAAGAGAATGAACGGTAACCTTAATCAAAGTTTTGTTTGTTACCCAGTATCCTCCAACCATAGCAACCAAATTAGTTACAAAGTAGTTACACCACATTAAAACTTAAGATTATAATGGTACAGATCAATATCTAATCATAGGAGTCGTAATAATCAGTGTTAAAATTATGTAGTTTACATTTGTTTTCCAACTGTGTTATCTGATCAATTCATAAGTAGTAGACATAATTTTACAAAGTAAATTTATCACACTCTGACTTTAGGAGCATAGTGTTCCAATAATGATTGATATGCATGACATAGAGGATAAATACATAAACAGTAACAGTGTCTGTAACTTTTTATATGTGTGTGTGCTTGTGCGTGCTTGTAAAACACCATTCAAGAAGCTCTTCTTTTATCTAATATTGTAGAATTTTTAAATGTATCTATTTATTTATTGTATTTTTATTCCAGGACTGACATCAGTATTTATTGGGTCGGATCCAGAGGGCAACGAGCGCTACACAGGCCTTCTCCAGGACGTTCGTCTGTATCATACAAAGCTAAACCGTAGCCACATCCATGAGCTCCACACTCAGCCTGCTAAGACAGACCTGCGTAACATCTCAGGTTACTTACGGTACTGGCAGGATGAAAGGCAGAAGTCATTTGTGGTGGAGGTCAGGGATGATGATGAGGTGGAGGGAGAAGAGGTCTTCTATCTACAATTGGTGGCAGTGCACGGTGGAGCCCGTCTCCCTGTCCCCCGACCCACTGCCATTTTGCGAGTCATGAAGAGTGACAATGCCAATGGGCTTTTTAGATTCACCGGTGGTTGCATACCTAATGTGAGTGCACAGAGTTTAGTCAAGGGTATTTAGTGGACCACATTTCTTACTTAGTATGTCTCTAAGTACCCTGCAAACACAGCAGTCATGTCAGTGCCATTTTTTTATGCAAGCCAGACTGTCCCAAATGTAAAAATGAAATTCCTTTATGAAGTTGAATCAACATTAACTGCATGGCATTTGTCAATGTCATCATGCAGTTGTCTTTGCAGAAAAAAAACTGGCACAGAAACACATGCAATGCAAACCCACTGGTTTGTCAGCCTCTGTCCTGCTGCATATTTCATCAGTCTTCATGCCCGGCTGCATGATGAGCCTGTTCTCCCTTTTTAGTTGGATTGGATGCATGAGCTCACATATTGGTCCCTCTCAGGTAGAGCGACAGCTGGTAGGGCTGCAGCAGGTCTGCAATTCAGTGCATTCCTATAGATGTGGATCAGAGTTCCAGCATGAAACAGGAGAACTGGTTCCCTGTTTCAGCAGGTGGCAGGGCTGGCAATGCCATTCCATCAGAACTAGAGGATTGTGTTTATATCTTCAACCCAGTGGGAATAATAAAATAAATCACATTAGTAGTGTGATGGGATTCCACTGAGCTGTTAATTTAGTTGATAAAAGTATGAATATAGCAGACATGGACTACAATTATATGCATTCAGTATTGATCACTTCTTTTAGTTGTTCTGGAATTACTGAGACTGGTAAACCCTTTGTTTGTTCTCATAGACCACTGAAGAGGGCTCCACTATCTCTTGTTTGATCGAGCGTACACGGGGATTTCTGGACCATGTTTATGTCAACTACACTGTTAACCAACTGGACAACTTGGATAGTGAGAGGCCAGCCCAGCAGGATTTTGCTAATGCAACTGGAGCTGTGCTTTTCATGCCTGAAGATTGCTCTAAGGTGTGTGTACTGTGTTTGTGGGGTTATTTAACGCTTGGACCTACCTTGAATTGATCCTGGGGTAGCCTCAGTGAGTTGATCTAGGATTACACAAAGCACTAATGTGATGTACATGGTGTTCCCTGTATATACACACTGGCACATTTAATAAATGCAATAATCCCATTTAACCACACTAGTTTACAGTTACCCAGTTTTAATGTTTCTTGACAACCAGCCCCATCTAGTGGTTGGCTGTGTGGATTTAATGATGAGTCAACTGGTGTCACCTGACACCTGAGTTAATTTTACACTTCAACATACATGTTTTACCTAATGTTTTATTATTAGCTATTGTTAATCAACACTTGAATAGGAATAAAATGTAGACTATTTTTATCAAACAGAAAGGCTGGAGCTGATAATAAAATCATGTATGCGCATCTTTCTGTTAGGAACTGAACCTGCTCGTGTTGGATGATAACCTCCCAGAGCTGGCAGAGTCTTTTCAGGTCACACTGGTGTCAGCAGAGTCTGGTGATGGGAAGCCAGGCTCCACCCCCACTAGTGGTGCAAGCATTGACCCAACAAACTCTATTAATATTGTCACGGTCAGAGCAAGTGACCATCCCTATGGTATGGCACACAAAAATTAGTACATTTATACTTTAAGGGTTGTTATTTTTAGCAGTAATAAATTTGTATTATTAAGACTGTGTTGTCACAGTCATAAAATGTCACTGTGTTGGTTAAATATAATTTCACTCTTCTCCTTCTGTTATTCTAGTATTCTTCTACTACTGCATGCCCTTTACTTACATCACACTTGTCCCTTCTTATTACATGCTCCTCTATTTCCTTCATTGTTACCACCACTATCCAACACAAACACACGCCCTTCTTTGATCCAGGCCTGTTCCAGTTTCAAGCCAGCCCACCAGGAGAGGGGTTGATATTGCCAGCATTAGAGCCTGCCCAAATCATTGTTGACGAGGAAGCTGGACAAATTCGTCTGCTAGTAGCCAGGGCCCAAGGCCTTTTGGGAAGGGTCCTGGTAGGATATAGGACGACCCCCTTCACAGCATCTAGTCCTGAGGACTATGAGGTTAGTTTTCACTAATTTTAATGTTCACCAATTTAATGTTGTTGATACAAACAATCCGATCATATAATGTATATTAATTTAGTAGTTAAAAGGGGAATGCCTATTCTCTGTATTCCACTGGCAGGACTCAAAGGGCATGTTGGACTTTCTTCAAGGGGAGAGGTTAAAGTTCATCACTGTGACCATCATAGATAATTCAGTCCCTGAGCTGGACAAGGTTTTTAAAGTGGAGCTCTACAATGCTGATGGAGGAGGTGAACTCAATACTACTTTTTTCGAAAAAAATTACATTTTTATATATTTGTTCAGCCTCAGATCTGCTTAACACAGTTAGTTGATTAGTCAGTAATTTTTTTACTAGAAGCTTCTCTTTAACCTTAATTAAAGCTGAAATGACCCCTTTATTATGCTCTACTGTTTTGTGTGCTGTGCTCCGTCTGTGCTTCACTGTACCTCCCTACCCTCTTTCCCATTTGCTCTTTGACCTCTACTCTTTTGGTGTCATTTAAACCCTGCACGACACTTGTTTGATTCTCGTGTGTGATCCCTCAGTGGATCAGTTCCTGCATATTGAAGGAAGTGGTAGTGGGGAGAGTGACTCTGACTTCTTACTTACTTCCTTTCACCCACGTGGTGAGTATCCCCCTCTTTTACTCCCCAAACTGCTTCTCGCCTCGTATAATTCATCCCCACACATGTTCAGTTTCTCATGCCTTTATTATGGACTGTACTGTTGATCTGTAGTATGCAACCAAATCATCCAGTGTTTTACACTATAGTCTGGGTTGGTGTCTGTTACTTAGAAATAAGCAGTACACATCAAACACAATAGTCTGATACTCTTGGACAATTTCTATCTAATCAAAATCACTGACTTGATTTTTTTTAAAACATTGTCATTACATTTCCGTTCCCTCTTTTCTGGTCACCACCATTATTTACATGAAATTGAAACTCTCAAAGCAAATACTACGTATTAGCAAAAGCTAACACATTTCTGGTATTTTGTGTATAGCTACCTTGGGAGTTGCATCTCACGCCACAGTGACCATTGCTGCTTCGGATGATGCTAATGGAGTGTTTCAGTTTAATTCTAAATCCCTTTCTGTTAATGGGACAGAACCTGAGGATGAACGTAGCACTGTGGTTCTGCAGGTTAGTGCAAGAGGCGGTTTTGAAATGTGAAACTCAAGTCAATATAATATTAATACAGGCCTAGTTAGTGTTTGTTTATGGTTATGTATTTAGCTTTTGTACTTTCCCAGGTGGATCGCTCCTTTGGTGACCTCTCCAATGTAACTGTGTACTGGGAGGTGGATCCCAGATCTGAAGGGGAGCTCCTCAGCAAGTTTGGCAATATCAGTTTTGGAATTGGTGAGAATTCAAAGAACATCATCATCAATGTGGCCCAGGATGAGATCCCTGAGTTGGACAAGACTTTCAACGTGTCCTTAGTTAATGTCTCACACGGTCGCCTGGGTGTTCAGACATCAGCTACTCTGACTGTGCTCGCCAGTGACAGTCCATATGGTGTTTTTGTAATTGCAAATGTGACAAAGACTGTCCGACTTCCTGAAGCTGACTCAACTGTCTCCATCACTATCCTGCGACAGAAAGGCCTAATGGGTCAGGTGTGTCCTGCCATAAAAGTTTAAGAAAGGCAGTATGGAAAAATTAAAGTTACCACAGATTCTACCATTAGACTTTGTTTGTTTTGGAAAAAATAAATGCATCAGAATGACAAACGCCCACATGTGGCAGTGACAATGAATTATTATAATTTTTTTTTTCTATTTTAATTATAGGTGCGAGTTACATATGGGACACTAAATGAGGGAGATCCAGAACCTTACATAACCCCTGGGGTGGGCCGAGCCACAGAGGGGCAAGATTTTGCTACACTCCAGGATTCAGTTCTGTTCTTGGCCAATCAGAGAGAAGCAAACATCACCCTCCACATCTTGGATGATGATGATCCAGAAAGAGATGAGGCAGTGTTTGTGAAGTTGATCAGTGTTCAGCTCATCAAGGGAGAGCAGGAGAGGCTGAGTAAGAAAATTAAACTTGATGACAGTTCATCTAAATAAAGACTTAACATTGATACTTCTTGAAATACTACTACTACTTGAAATATCCTCTTGTTTGTTCTTCCAGTTTCCACCTCCCCTTCTCTGGGCCCCAGGACTGAAATTCTAGCCCAGGTGATAGTGGAGGCCAGTGACAGTGCCTTCGGAGTCCTCCAGCTGTCAACCTCTGCTGTCTGCGTAGCTGAAGACTACGTTGGGCCCATAATAAATGTAACACGAACAGGAGGAATTTTTGCTGATGTTTCTGTCAAGTTTAGAGCAGTGCCTTTGACCGCCAGAGTCAGTAAGTGTTGGGCAATGAATATGCATTTGACTATTATTCTCTGCAATTTGTGTGTAAATAAGCAGTCCATGCTCACATCTGTATACATATGTGTAATCTTATAGGTGAAGATTACAGCGTAGCCTCCACCGATGTGGTCCTCCTAGAAGGGGAGTCCAGTAAATCTGTACCCATCTATGTTATCAATGATATGGTCCCTGAGCTGGCGGAGACTTTTTGTATTGAGCTGATCAACCAGACCACAGGAGGAGCTCTACTGGGGGAGGCCACACGTGCCATTATTACCATACAGCCTTCTGATGACCCTTTTGGTTCCTTTGGTTAGTAGGTATTATCCTGAATATTGGTTATTCAGTTCATTTTTCTAATTTAAAGTTCTTCTATTGATTTTATTTCTATCTAGTCTTCTTTAAGGCTGATTCAGTTACCAAAGAGGAACCTGCATCAAACTCCAGTGAGGTCTCATTTACTATAGTGCGTAATGCGGGTAGATTTGGCACAGTAGGAGTCCAATGGCAGGCCACTGTTAATGGCAAACTAGCAGTAGGGGATATCAGACCCACTTCGGGAGAGGTGATATTTGCTCCTGGTGATATCATGAAGACGTTTAAAGTGGAGATTTTACCTGATGATGTACCTGAAATCACTGAGGTAAGAGCCTGATAGTAAAGGCACCATTTAGGATTATGAGAAATTATGTATCCTTTGAAATATTTTACATAATTTTAGCTGCATTATTAATTACAATCATATTGTCTTTTATAGATAATTAAGTTGGAACTTACTGGTGCCAGTAACGGTGGAAACCTTGGAGCTGAAACATCTGTCAACATAATAGTACCTGCCAATGACAAACCATATGGCACAGTGCACTTGGAATATTATAGTTATCGTGTTCAAGAGCCATTGGAGGGAGTCTCCAGTGCCAACATTACTGTGCGGAGGAGGTACTTATTGTAATATAATAATATATTATTACTTTCTTATTTAACAATGGTTTTCTTTAGTTTTTTCTCTATATATTATTTATTATTATTTATTTTGTGACCTAATAGCTGTCAACCCTTTTGCAATTGTATTTATTCCAGAGATGGTCACTTTGGTCGCTTGGAGATCGTGTACAGCACCTCTGAGATTGATGTTGTTGGCTTGGCTCAGACTAATGGCCAGGAACTGCTGATGTACTATAACCTCCCTAAAGTAGGCATTCCATCCACTGCCTCCCTTATGACAGTTAACATCACTGGCCAGGGAGACCCCCTCACTGCATGCGCTGCCGCTTGCCTGAGAGAGCGTGCCTGCCAGGCCTTCTCTCTATCATCAGAGGTGATCCCTCCATCTTGCACTTGGGTGGCTTCAGGGGCTGATCAACTGACTTCTAGAGTTCAGGTTATGACTTATGTAAAAAACGTCACTGCAGCTGCTGTCCTGTTCAGTGCCCAAGCTGTGGCAGGGAGTGACTACATCTCTGTGACAGCTCAAAGTGCTTTCATGGAAGATGGATCAGGGGTTGCCAACCTCACAGTCCCAATCTTGACTGACACATTGCCTGAAATGGATGAGAGCTTCTTTATACAAATCCAAAAGGTAAACCCATATTTAATTTGAATTAATTTGTTTTACAGACATTCTGTCTTATCTTTCAAACATTTATTGCAAACTGTATGACAAATGAAGTTTATTTATGTGTTGCTTGAAGGTAGAGCTGATGAATCTGACTGTGGCACAAGAGAACCTGCCCTCAATTGGCGAGCCATTCAAAGCTGTGGTGACCATACGGATGAATGGAGATGCATTTGGCGTGTTTTTGATATATAGTCTCAGTCCCATCGCCATTAACAAGGGGCTCTATCTAGAGGTTCGAGAAGAGCCTATGGTTTTAGTACCCCTTGTTATTGAGAGGAGAGGAGGGAATCTGGGAAATGTCACCGTAGAATGGAGGTTTGTTGGAGGAAAGGCCACAGCCGATGCTGATTTCACTGGGACTGGAGGCACTTTGGTTTTTGATGGTATGGGCCTTACTTACTGATTACAAATTACACATATAATTAATGACATAATTATATGCCCCATTCCTTATGCATCTTTTCAGAATTAATTATTTATGTCAGCCTCCTATTGGTCTTAGCATCTTGGTTTTGGAGTTCTTGACAAAATCTTTGCTTTTATTTTTCTCATAGTGTAGAGCATGAAGCAACATTAACATAACAGTGTTGAATGAACTATATCCCCTGTACCTCCAGGTGATCTCAAGAAGACAATAGAGATAGTAATCAGAGATGATATTGAGCCAGAGGACAATGAGAACCTGATGATTGCACTTGTTAATACGGAGGGAGGAAGTCGTATCCTGCCCAGCTCTGACACTGTAACCATAGTGATATTGGCCAACGATAATGTGGCTGGAATAGTAGGATTCGATCAAATGTCACGTTCGGTCATCGCCAGAGAAGGTGGGTCATTGTTTTTAATTAATTTTAAAGTTTTTGGGGCATTTGTTATCCATAGAGTTGCAGGTGTGTTTGGTACTTCAGTGTGCAGTACATTAACATAAATACCTTCCTTTTCCTTTGTCCCTGCCACAAAATGTAAATGTAAGAGAATTCACTCATATATTAATATGCAGTGATAGCTTGGGCCAGTGGTTTTCATTGTCTGGACATTTTATATACACGAGCAGACCTTGCATATGCTCTGCTGGCATCCACAGTATCTGCAAGGCAGGTAAACTTCCATCGATTATCTGTCAACGTTTATCCTATGTGGGTCTTGCACTGCATAAAGTAGCTTAGAAAGGGTTTATGTACTGCAGGAGGATTTTCCATTATTTATTGAAATTGACTCTTTTGCTCATCAAGAAATAGGGGAAGAATAATAAAGCAGTACTTCAGATTATCTTGCATTTTCATTAAGTTCTTGGGCTTATTAAACTATTTTTCACGTTGTAGGTGAGAAAGTGTCCTTACTAGTTTTGCGAACGGCTCCAGGTCTGGGTAATGTCACAGTGGACTGGACTGTACAAGGGCCCCTTGTACACCGGACTTTCAATCAATATTCAGGGACTCTTTTCTTTACTGAGGTAAATACTACATGTAGCCCCATACTATTGAGCAGTTTATTGTGGGTTATTAATTTAGCAACTTTATTCAACAGTAAGATGATACGGAATATATCACAGCATGCCGTCATTGTTGTTCTTCTATGAGAAATCAACATCAAAAGGTTAAATGAAAAAGCTGTAATTTGGTATTGCCAGCAGCAATTATGTATTTGGATATGTCTCCTACAGGGAGAACTAAATGACGCCATAGTTCTGCAGCTTCTGGATGATGCCACACCAGAGAACAATGATGAATACAAAGTGTCCTTGTTTAACATACAAACGTTTGGTAATGTATCTGCTCTTATTATTGTTATGCTTGATAATTTTGCATGAAATCTTTCATGAGAGACAACAAATGCAATCAAAAAATACCAGTCTAAATTGTCACAGAGAATAACATTTCTGTGACTATTACACAGGTGTTGCGGAGACAGGCCATGCTGCCCTGGATGTTCAGGGCAGTGAGGCAGTGATTACTGTGGACACCAGTGATAAGCCATATGGGCTGCTGACCATTGCTCCATCATCGCTTAAAATGACAGCAGAGGAACGGGACCAAACTATAAACATCTACATCAATAGAGAGTTTGGAGACACATGTCAGTGGGCCAAGTGTTTTATTAAGAAATAAATGTGTACTAATAAGTTCATTGTGCCTATTGAATTTTAATTATTTAATAAATAAATAAACAGTTGTATAACATTATATTCCTTTAACTTGTAACTGATGTTATACCTAAATGGTTGTGTACAGGGGCAGTAAACATCACCTATGAGGTTATAAGAGGCTCTTTACAAGACCTGTCTAAAGTAGAGGGTTCTCTCGCTGAACCAGGAAAAGACTTTATCTCTGCTAATGGTTCAGTAATCCTTTCAAATGGTGAGATGTCTGTTGCCATCCCTGTCACCATACTGGAGGTAAGGACCCTAGTAGTTTCATTGCATCTGTCCTTTTAACTTAATACCTAAGACAATCAGTCACGCAAGAAGGATTTCAACAGCGCACACGGTTCTTCTTCATTTCATAATTTTTATTTCTTTCTGATTTTTATGAGGTGTTCGTGCTTCATTTGTGGAAGTGCAGTGAGGATGTTTCAAGAAAACTTCTATCCCTGCAAATATAAGCTCTTTTTTTGTTTGTTTGTTTCTGGTTTCTTTGAAGCAGATTTTGTTTTTAAAGCTTTTAATTCCCTTCTATTTTATTAGGATGACATTCCAGAGCTACAGGAGTTTTTCCTGGTCAACGTAACATCAGCAGTACTCATCACAACTCTTGCCACAGTTCCCCAACTAGGTATGGACCAGTTAGAGTAGGGCTATACTTCAGTAATTGCTGAAATGATCAAAATTAGCTGTCAAAGACACTTGTGCTATTACAGTGTCAAATTACATGTAAAATGCTTTGGTTGTTTTCCATCATTGTTTCTGTCTGTTGATTGTTGTTGTGTTATTTGCATTTTTATAAAATTACTTGACATTCCTTTTCTTTTATAATTCCTTACACCTTTCTCTATTTGGTGAGAAGAGGTTGCATATTGCACATTGACAGGTAAAATAATGTACACGTACAGTATGTGCTCACAAGCTTTGGCTAAAATGCTGTTTTCATTCCTTTCTAGTACAGTAAACTGCAACATTGTAGTTGACTGTCAAAATGCACCCTGAAAAAGCTTTGTAGCAACTGCTATGGCTTTTGCATAATCGAAACAACAGTCCAGTTTTTGAATGAGTAACTTTAGAAAGTGATGAGTTGACAGAATACTACAGGGAGAGCAGCATTTGGAGGATCCCAGAATACTATTGGTCTTTTGCCTGGAGACAGTAAACACGCAGCTGCTCTTTTGCCAGCAGTCATTATGTGGCTTGGATTGTGAGATTGATGCTTTCCAACATTGAGGAAGCCTGGGGATTTGGTGGGAGCCAAGTAGCACAGTGTGGTGAGCAAAGGGAAAGCCAAGCTAAACCCATAGCTGGCCTCCCAGTGTCTTGGCCATAGAGTCAATGGGAGAAGACTCTTCACTGGGTCATACATCAGTCCATCCACACAACATGGTTGTTCAGCCTCCCAAGCCACTTACAAGAGATGCTTCTTAGCTGTAATCCTTTGCTCAAATGTGCCATGACGGACGTTAGATCGTCCAACACAGCGTGATGCTGGTACTTGCACTGAAGTCAGCACTGTAGTTAATATTAAAACTATACACCGCAGTCATCATATGTTTTCTCTATGCTTGTTATCCTTTTCCTAGACATCCAGGGGTTGGTGGCAGAGGTCAGCATCAATGCTAATGATGGAATTAGAGGAGTCATTGAATGGACAAACACAGTGTAAGGAAAACATCTATAAATAACACATTTCCTATGTTAATTTGCACACGCTCTTATTGAAATGTTTTTCCATTCCATATTGTTACCATATTTGCAGGTATGAAGTAAATGAAACAATAGGCTCACTAACTCTAGTGGCCTACAGAAACAGGGGGACATATGGAAATGTCTCTCTTTTCTTCTATGCTCAGAATCTAGAAGCTCAAGAGGGACTAGACTACAATACCAGTGAAACGGTCAGCCACTTGCATAATTCAGGCCTAACACACGAAATCAGACTCCCAAAAATATTTGCTCTAGCATGAATATCTGAATTGAAAAATGAGCTGAAGAAGATTGTTGGTAATGTTATAACCTGTTTGTCTACTCAGATGCTCCATTTTGTTGATGGTGAAAAGTATAACTTTGTAGAACTGCAGATCATTGACGATCCAATTCCAGAGGGACCTGAGAGATTCCAGGTCATCCTGTCCAAGCCTTCTCCTGGACTGGAACTGGGCAGAAATACCACAGGTAGATAGAAGGGCAAAATACAGTACAGTTTCTAAATTTCAGAATGAAACAGCTTGAGATACAAATGGCTTCCAGTGTGTTTTAATAATTAAAAGATACAATACAAAATGTGCAATTCATGGTCAAGAAAGAAATTTAAAGCTCTGTATCACAACGCAATCACTGGGACCCTTGCTTTAGCAACAAATTACAATATGCTGGCTGACATGGACAATTACCGTGTAATGTTCATGTCAATTACTATGTTGTACTCTGGTCATCTAGAAGCAACAATTTATTATCATCAAACTCACAGTACCAGTATGACGGAAGGAGAGATATGAAGGGGTACCACAGCCAAGTATGAAAGCCTCACAGGACATTATCAATGACAGTACTAGCAAATCTGGACCTAATTTATACTTATGCAAATGCTTCCCTCCCAACCCCTTGTGGTGAATGTGCATGGCCAAATGCACTGCAAGCATTATGTTGGGCTGGATGAAGGGTGAGAAAGCTGGTGCCGCACCACTAACATGCAGCGACTTATGCCACATCAATAGAATGTACCAAGTTAGTTGATGAAACATTTGGTGAAAGATTTACTGAGGACGTGAGTGGTGGTACAGCAAAAACTTTGATAAACACCAAATGCTGCTATACTCAGATTAAGCTAACCAGAAATTAATTTTAAGAAACTAATTGAAAAACTTTGTTAAAAATTTTGTTAAGGAAATAATGATAGTACACAGTGGGACTTTTATATTGCACTATATAGGTACATCTATTGTTCACATTAGCTTGTTTGGTAACTTTCTTTTCAGGGGAACAAGAAATGAGGCATGATCATTCTAAAAAATGTGTAATATGGTAATAAAGATGACACATGTGTGTTGTACCTGTGTGTGTGTGTGTGTCTGTGTGTCTGTGTGTGTGTCTATATATATTAGTATTTGTCTTATGAATTTACCGTCGTGTTTAGAAAGCTGATTTGATCATCTGTCGATATTCTATGAAACCATGATATGGTTTTCTTTTTTTAGTAACTGTGAATATCCTGGCCAGTGATGATGGACATGGGGTCATTTCTTTTAACACCAGCAAGCACATCTTCTTGAAAGAGCCCACGTTTGTTTTGGGAGCAAATGAGAGTGTGGCCACCCTGTACGTGGTCCGCAACCCTGAGAAAGGCACTTTTGGCACCGTCAATGTTCAGTTTATCATCACTGATGCCAACGGCAGCCTGGCAGATGGTGATTTGACACCAGCGCAAGGGTTTGTGGTGCTGGAGGATCAAGAGAGATTTAAGGTTAGGAAAATTCACTAATTATAATCTATTTATGTTTTTAATACTACTTGCAAGAGTGTTTTGTGTTTAAAGCAGCATGTATATTTATTGATTTATCATAAGCATATGTTGTTTGTTATGTTGTTTTAGATGCTGGAGATCTGGGCAGTACTTGATGCTGAGTCTGAAGTGAATGAAACCTTCATAGTGACCCTGTCCAACCCAACAGGAGGTGCACGGCTGGGTGACCAGCTGATAAGTCACATTACCATCCTTGAGAACCTCGCTCCTTCTGGCTTGTTCCGCATCAGACCTACTCTCAACAGGTCTCAATACTGCTGTACTAATAGGATCTGAAACACTCCATTAGGGCTGAACAATATACATATTGTTTAAGGATTGTCATTACTATGTGCGCTTATGCAGTTTTTTCTGGACGTGCAATTTCAAGTAAGGCAAATTAATATAAACACGTCATGCTACATCTTTGGTTCTCCGTGACTAGTCTATAAGAAAGCTCTGTCTAATATGATAATTTTAATGGGTATTTGATACATGTCTAAGCTCCACATACATAGTTAGCCACCCTTGAAAATTATTATTAACTAGTTTATCAATTGTCAGTTAACACTATAAGTAATTGCTTAAGAAACAGTAAGACTTATTATGTTGGCAGTTCATCAAAAACCCAGTTATGTTTAAGAAACCATTATATAGGAAGTCAAAATGCAGTTGTTTACTATGTATATGCATATATATTGTAAAAATACTGAAACTGTACAAATTGATTCACAAAGTTTTGTGTTGTCTGTACAGAACTAACACAGAAGTGTACGCTCCTGAAGGTGAAAGAACCGTTTTTCTTACTGTGTCTCGCACTAATGGTTTGGAGTCAGATGTCAGTGTGGAATGGGAGACGCAGTCTGACACAGCCGTTGCCTCTAGTGAGATCAATGTTCAGTCATTTTGAGTTTTAATTCAAATCTACTTTAAACCTCTGAACTCTTATAAATAAGGTCTCTTTTTCTTTTTTAACAATGGCTCCTTCCTGTCCAGCAAGTACTGCAATGAAATTTTTATTTTTTTTTCTTCTAGATGGTCATCTCTCAGTAATGGGTGGTTACCAGATCTTTGTGGACAAGCCCACCTCTGCTTGGTGCTTCCTTCCTGAGGAGTCTTCCTTCTTTGTTATGATGCTTGATAGCAACCCCATTATTGGATCCTCCCAGACCTTGGCCACTCTGTATAAGTGGCAGGGCGTTTTTGTGCCAGTAGTGGTAGGCTGACAACAATATTATCTCTCGATCAGAACAAATATACAGACACTTGGGAGTAAAATCAATGAGAATGATGAGCTAATTTCACTGATTGCATGAACATCTTTATTTTTTTGCTCATTGCAGTCTTTTAGGATTCAGGACCCAACCTCTTGTGTTGGGTTTGCAATAAATGGTTCTACCTACATAGGCATTACACATAATGGTCCTCCCTTCTCACCTGCTGCTAACCTCAGCATCTTCAAATTGCACAAGGACCTCAATGTCACATTGGTAAATATAAATGTAATAATGGTACAAAATTAGTATCAAATGTCTGCATACTATCTTCTGACCAGTGCATTGTCTTGATTTATCTTTATATGATTTGAGGCAATTGTGATTTCTTTAGGAACAAACCTTAGGTGTTGAAGCTCTAGATGTGAAACACTTCTCCACTGAAGGTAGAGAATATCTAATCGTATCAAGCCAGGTAAGGCTCACTGTTTCAAAGTTTAGAAGCTCTTTAGTGGCTTTCAGTTGATTAGGGGAATTTCAAGTTTTACATGACTGAATTCACTGTATTAATTATTTTCCAGATTTTTGAAAGAGCCTCTGCAGGAGGCTCTTTCACACTCCTCCAGACTCTTGATTTCAAACAGGACATCCTCAGTGTGAGTCTGTTCACTCGAGAAGCAATTCACTACCTCGTGGTGTGCATAAACAGACAGAATGTGAGCTGTTTCCTGCTTCAATGGGCCAGTGGAAGTTTTCAGAATCCACAGTATCTCCCACTGTCTGGCAGAATCATTCAGGTGGAGATAATCAACACAAGAGCAGAGGATACTCTCCTATTGGTTGTTATTGAAGGTGACCTGTCTTGCTTGATATCACATCATCAGTGAATGCTGTTTTATTTTGCACATTTACATTAAATAACTAGTATCAGTCCCTTTGTGTTTAAAAACAAATGATTTGATTCATGAAGTAAAATTAGTTTATGAGATTTTTTTGAAGACTTGTGCAGAGTTTATCTACATACACAGAAAGGGAGTCAAGTGCATTTAGTCTGCAGTATGCTAAGAGGATGGTTGTGTTTTGGCAATAATGAGATGTTATTTTCTGTGGTTCTATTCTCCATGTACTTTCTAGTGGACTGTGCAGTGGTTCTATGTGGTTTGGATAGCATAAACAAATCAGTGATACTTTAGAAGGCACAGAGAAACCATGTGTCTGTTGCAGACAAAACAGTCTTGTTCTGTTGTCTCAACTAAGATGACAAAATTCACAGTGTAGGCCATATGGTGTATTTATACTATGCTCTGTATATTTGGATGAGACATAATCCTTCTGAGTCTGTAAAAGTGGTAAGTTTTCTGTTGTGGGTACATGGGAAAGGCCTCGGTGTAGAGCAGTGCAGAACCGCAGAGCGACTCACAGGTTGTAATTTGTCAGTCTTGGGTGTGTCAGACAGACCAGTTCTTAATTTACATAAATATGCTGTTCTAGTTTGATACAACGTATATGCTTGTGTGTTTGTGTGTTTGTATCTTTCTCCAGGTCTCTTTTCATCCTGTGAGGTGTGGCAGTGGAGGTCAGGAGAGCCTTCACCACAGTCCACAGTCCACCAACAGTCCATTCCTCACCCAGGCCTCACATCTCTTCACTCTTTTACTGCTCCTTCTGGGATTAGTAGGCACAAGTTTTAATGATTTTTTAAAATCTATTTTGACATTTAGATCTGGTTGCTTTTGTCGGTTGTGCTATTAATGTCACTTGAATGCAATTTTCTTCCTTACAGCTTATGCCCTTCTAGCTGGAAGAAATGGCTCATCACTCTACTCCTGGAGGTCTGATGTTAACCTGTTTGTCATGATCCTAAGGCCCCCTCCAGCCATTAGCTACCTATCTCTTATTGTGCCATCCCTCAACACCACCAAGATCCTCTTGGCTTCCACTGAAGAGTATAGCTCCACCATTTATGAATTCACATCTGTCTCAAATGAGTCTGATTTTATACCAAGGTAACCATAATGTTTGTTGTTAGTAAGAGGCTGCGTAGATTTTCTTCCAAAAAGCAAATACTGCTCAAATAGAATTTACATTCATACAGTTCAAAAAGTTTATAAAGAATGTTGTGTTTGTGTTTATTCACTCACATTCAGTTTTGGCGAGTTGCATTTTGCACCAGGTGACAGCGAATTAGAGATTGCTGTCAATATCATAGATGATGACATACCTGAAGTGCAGGAGAAGTTCAAGGTCAGCCTGAAGAATCCAAAGGGAGGGGCAGAAATTGGATTTGGTGGTCAGGTGACTGTTATTGTGCCGTCCAATGATAACCCCCATGGAGTCATTGGCTTTGCTCAGGTAAGCAGATGCACCTTTTCATATTATACGATTGCATTTTTCCATCAAGCTAAGTCATCTTTAGTTTAGAGTCACTATGCTAAATTTTAATTAACATTTCCTCTTTGCAGAATTCTCTATCTCTGGAGGTAGAGGAGTTGGAGGAAAATAATAAAATTTCTCTCAAAGTAGAGAGGAAAAGAGGAACTTTTGGCAGATTGACTGTCCACTGGGCTGCCAGTGGCAGTCTGGCAGACATTTACCCGACTTCAGGAGTGGTAAGTAAACAATGTTTTCACACTGTTGTACAAAGTACAACCCCAATTCCAGAGAAGTTGGGACGATAGGTAGAACCTAAATAAAAACAGAATGCAATGATTTGCAAATCCCATCAACCCATATTTTATTAACAATAGAACATAGAAAACATTAAAAACATAGAAAATATTAGCTCATTTTAAATTTTATGGCAACAAGAAGTCTCATCATTCATTTTAACAACTATCTGTGAATGTCTGGGAAGTAAGGAGACCAGTTGCTGGTGTTTAGCAGATGAATGTTGTTCCATTCCCATCTGATTCTAGCTACTCAACAGTCAACAGTCAACAGCCTTTGTTGCCCAAGAGACATTATGTGGATGGGAGCATATGTTGCTCCAAAACCAATATGTACTTTTCAGCATTGATGGGGCCTTTTCAGATACTGTATGTAAGCTGCCCATGCCATAGGTACTAATGCATCCCCATACCAACATTGAAGCAGACTTTTGAACTGTCTGCTGATAACAAGCTGGATGGTCCCTCTCCTCTTTAGTCCACAGGATACGGCGTCCGTTTTCAAATTGTGTTCACATATGGCTTCTTCGTTGCATGATACATCTTTAATTTACATTTGTGGATTGCATAGTGAACTGTGTCACAGACAGTGATTTCTGGAAGGGTTTCTGAGCCCATGCAGTTATGTCCAGTAGAGAATCAGGCCTGTTTTTAAGGCTAATAATTTTCATAAAATGGTAAAATTTCTTAATTTCAACATCTGATATGTTTTTTATGTTCTATTGTGAATAAAGTATGAGTTGATTTGCAAATCATTGAATTCTATTTTTATTTAGGACTTCCGCATTGTCCTAACGTCTTTGGAATTGGGGTGGTATATAATATCATACTAAACTTGTCAAAAAAAAAAATTTAAAAAAAAAATAAAAAATATATATATATATATATATATATATATATATATATATATATATATATATATATATATATATATATATATATATATATATATACATGTAAAAAAAATTAAATGTGATTCATACAAAGTATTAATGGACAAATTATCATGTAAGATCTCACAGTAACATTTTTTGTTAAATTATAGGTAACCTTCTCAGAGGGCCAGTGTATCGCAAATATCTCATTGACTGTGATAGCTGATGGTCTCCCAGAGCTGAGAGAGAATGTAACAATCTCTCTCATGGATGTCACCACAGTGGGGCTGCAGAACCTACAAGAGGCTGCAGTAATTGACAAGCAACAAGCACAAGCTTTACTCATCATCCTACCAAATGGTTCTCCCTATGGCATGATTGGATGGCATCTGAACTCCCTGGTTACACGAGCACAAGAACCGCAGAGTAAGAATTTCTGTTGAATGAAAGTAATGAATCAATAAATGACTCAATAATTTATCAGTAAAAATTAGTTTTTACTGGATCACGGTGTAATTCATTACATTTTGCTACCCCCAGTCAAATGCATTTCATCATTTATGGTTTCTTTTCACTCCAAAAACATACATATTTTATGACTAAATACAAAGAATGTTTTCAGATGACTGTTATTATAGCAATCACAATTTATAACCCTAAAGCAGATCTGCTATAATTGCCAAGATGTGAAGTAGTTCTGGATTTGTCTTTATGTGTGCTTTTGTAGTTGGTCCAATATCTCAGAGTAGTCCAAAGTAAAAGTAGTAGAGTCACAAACATACAGTATACATACAATTTCCTCCAGGTACCCGTAGGCTTACCTGCATTTCTATCTACCCACAGAGACTCCAGTTAATGTAACTCTGTCCATAGTAAGAGAGCAGGGTTCTTCAGGTGAGGTGGCAATCCATTATCAGACTAAGCCAGCCCTGCACCAGCCTCCATCCAACCAAGCCACTGCAGGAATAGACTACACTACAAAAGAAGACACCATCATCATGATAAATGGTGCTACTGTGGCACTTGTCACTATCACAATCCTACCAGTAAGCACCAACTGTTTGGTAACAGTGAATTTTATTGTATCTAAATGCATTAAGAATTCATTACGACCAGTGTTTTGCTTTATCTACTGCATTTACTAAATGAAAAAACCAAAAAAGCAAGTATACTGAAAATCCTGGGGCCATCTTTCCATCTTCTTAAGTGCATATGATATTAGCGGCCACTGGAGCCAATCGATTATTCAATGATTCAAAATTCAAAATTGATTTGAATTAAATTGTATTATTTTGGGTATGATGCATTCAGCTTTTCATACCTGGATTTGGGGATTTTCTGCCATTCTTCCTTCCAAATCCTCTCAAGCTCAGTCAGGTTGGATGGGGACCGTCAACCATTTTCAGGTCTTTTCATAGATGTTTAATAGGGTTTTAGTTCACAGATGGGCATCTCAATAATTATCAAGAGCAGCACACCTGACACCTGAGCTAAATTTCAAGTGTTGTTGCAAAGGGTCTGAATACTCAAACTTTTCAAGTTTTTCCTTTTTCATTCATTTGCAAACATTTCTAAAATTCTGTTTTCATTTTGTCATTATCGGGTACTGAGTGTAGATTAATGAGGGGGAAAAGTATATAAACAATTGTAGAATGAGGCTAAAACATAACAAAACTGAAAAAAGTGAAAGGGATCTGAATACTTTCTGAACGGACTGTACATGTGTGTTTTCTCAGGATGACATACCAGAGCTGGCAGAGAGTTTTCTCGTAAATATTACCAGTGTTGAGTTAGTTAAAGAGTCAGTTGGAGCAGGACAGCCCAGTGTGAAGAGGCCTAGTATGGAAGTAGCAGAGGTCATCATCCAGGAGAATGATGACCCTCGAGGGATTCTGCAATTCAATATTTCTGAGGTGAGCACAGGATCACATGACTATCAGGTGACTATGAATTGGACATAATCGTGCTAGGAATGATGTTAACTATATATGTCTGTTTGGTACCTAGACAGCATCATCAGAAAAAGCTTCTCAACTGATTCAATTCTGACATATTTAAAAGACTAAATACTGTATAACAAATGGATATTGATCTGCTAAAAAATTAACCCGACTGTATATGGACACTATTTTTCCAGAACGTCCTTGGAAGTGTCCTGGCTCATGAGATACCGCCACCGGACAACATTCTTTATCTGTCAGTGATTCGACTTGCTGGTACAATTGGAAGAGTGGTCATCTACTGGGAGGCTCAACAAGCCACTGCTGATCTTAATGATTTCAGTCCCACATCTGGAAACATCACTTTTCAAGATGGACAGGTAAATTTCCCCAATTTGAAATAAAACACCTTAAATATTACATCCATTCATGAAGTGAGGCTGCATGGTGTGGCTTAGGTTGCAAAGGTGTTAGCTTGTGTATTCTATTATCACATTTAGAGAGAAGACAAAATTGCTATCAGCATCCTGGATGATGAAAAAGTGGAGACTTTAGAGACCTTCACAGTGAAATTGCTGCGCGTTATCGGAGGTGGTCGACTTGGAGAGTTGACATCTGTAAATATCAGTATTCCACCCAACGATTCGCCTTTCGGCCAATTTGGATTTCAGCAACTGGAGGTGAGTCTGAAATGTTATTTGTTTTTATTTAGCTACACTTACCAAAAACTCAAATTAATTAAACAGTGCTTGTTGAGGGTACATGAGCCAAATGTTGTTTCTTTAATTCAGTGGTGACTCAGGAATTCAAACCATTTTCTTCACAATTTCATATATCATATAAAGCATACGTATGCTGTATGTATTCAACAATTGTATGCACCTTTACTAGGTGTGCATTACACGACACTTAAATTAACGTGATTTGATAACCATATTACTTTCTCTCTTCTAAGGTTACTGTCATTGAGCCAGAGTTTGGGAATGATACTGCTGCTGTAGCAACACTAGCAGTGTTTCGTAGTCCCGGAGGCAGGGGGGCAGTGACTCTGTTGTGGCAGCTGGAAGATCAGGCCAAAGATGACCTCTCACCTTTCAATGGAACACTTGTCTTCACTGAGGTACATAATGTTCACAGTGGCATTGCTGTCCCACCATATATTGTTGGATTGTTATTTTTATTAAATTACTTAGTCAGCATGTAGTAATAATATTTAGATCTTTGATCTACATGTACTGTACTGCACAGTAAACTAGATTTCTTCATAATGTCTTACTAAATTTTACAGACTGAGTCTGTGAAGACGTTTGTGATTAGAGCCCTTGCAGACAATATCTTGGAAGGAAATGAGAACTTCACCGTCCGGCTGTTTGCTGCTGATAGTGGTGCTGTCATCAACCCATTGAGAGGTTGGTCATCATAAATTCAAGCAAATAGTGCATTCATTTACAAACATCATCATTCTTAAATGTACTTTCTTCCTTGTGCTGTTCAGCCATGGTCACAATCACTATCAGGCCAAACAAGGCTGCCCTGGGCATTATTGAAATTGCAGAGTCCTCCAGGAACATCCTCATTGGAGAACCTCAGGGATATTACAATGGTAGTGCTGTGGTCAGGTGAGATAATCATTGTACTGAATCCTTAACCTCAAAAGACAAATAAGAGCTTTAAAGCTTAATAGCTTATTTATTTATTAATTTCCAATGTCATGTGAAAAGTCTTTATTAATTGTGTGTGTGCCTGTGTATGTGTGTGTGTGTGTTCCACAGCCTTTTGCGAGGGCCGGGTGTGTTCGGAGAGGTCCAGGTCTACTGGAATATAACTCCAGTTGTTGTTTCTGAGTTTGAAGCAATCTCAGGCACTGTGACTCTGAGAGACAGACAGTCAGTTGCCACCATTAATCTAAAGGTACCTAATATGTATGCAGAACAAATGTATAATCATACTGACTGTCTGCATTGTATGAATTTGTCTCTGTTATATCTGTACTGATAGGCCGTGGATGATGAACTTCCAGAAGAGCGACGTGATTACCAGCTTACACTGACCTCTGCTACCTCAGGACTAGAAATAAGTCCCACAGCCAGCCATGCCAGGGTTACAATGGCAGCCAGTGACAACCCCTATGGCCTATTCTCTTTCACTCAGCACCTGCTCAGAGCAACAGAGGAGGAGGGAATGGTGAGCGCAATAAAAGAAGATACATGCAGTATGCAAATTACAGCTGTGATGGAACTGGCATATTAACAGATGAGATTGCAAGTACAGATTTTGCAGATCAAGGCCATAGCTCATTTCCCTTCTTCATCCTCAGGTGCATGTGACAGTTAACCGCTCCTTAGGCAGCCTGGGCAGTGTGTGGGTCAACTATCAATCCTTAGGTGACACAGCAGTGAATGGATTGGACTTCACTCCAGCCTCAGGGCGGCTGCTCTTTACCTCAGGACAGACCTCACAACAGCTAACACTGCGTATTGTGGATGACAGTTTTCCAGAGGGCCCTGAAATGTTCATTATCAATATTACTGAAGTGGCATTAGTTAATGTCAGGTAAAACATTGTTGCTTAGATTGTTATATAGTTGAAGAGTGCTGCTGATTATAAAGGATGTTGTTGCAAATTGTTCAGTCATAATACACACAATGCAGAGCTTTAATTTACTGAAAATACTTTGTTGGAGTGATCTGGTAGGATTTCTTCTCAGTGATTTTTTAAATTCTGTCTCCCTCACATGGCCAGTGGTGTGGACTACACAGTGAGAGAGTCAGGTCTCCAATTGGACCAGCCTCCAGCTATAGGCAACATCTCTTCTGTCACTGTAGTCATCGCAAAGAATGACAATGCTGAAGGTATCTTGGAGTTCATGCAGGACTACGTCAATATTACAGGTAGGAGTCAAAATAAAGGCAGTTTGATCCTGTTGAATTTTAGCATGTACAGTGGTGGAAACTAATGAAGTACAAGTTCTTTGCTACTGTACTAGTAAGGCTACTTCATTTCCTTTACTCCACTACATCTAAAAGCAAATATTTTTACTTTTACTACTGATGCTGTAAAATGTGAAATGACATATTAATTATAACCTAAATATCCTACAAATCTAGCTATAAAATTATTTGTTTTCTTCTGACTTTCTTTTATTCAGTCGAAGAGGATGTGGGAACTTTGTTGATCCCAGTGGTGAGAAGAGTGGGTACGTATGGACCAGTCTCAGCTCAGTTCATTTCTAGAGGCTTGAGTGCAACCCCTGACCTCGACTACATCTTGAATAATGGCTCAGTGATGTTCGACCATGGCCAGAATACCAGCTATATCAAAGTCACAATTATAGATGACCTTGATAGGTAACACGAGAAATTAATTTAAAAAAAGAATATTAAAATCGAGTACCCTGATACACGCATCACTAACTAAAATTATCTCCCCAGTGAAAATGCAGAGATATTTGAGGTGCTGCTGGTTGGTGCTACAGGTGGAGCAGTACTAAGCTCTCATCAGATTGTCAGAGTAGCCATCGCAAGGAGTGATTCTCCAAGTGGAGTGGTCCGTTTCCTCAACGAGAGCTTAATCAGTTTGGTCAACCCTAACTCCACTCTCAAAATCAACCTTATCTTGAAGAGAGTAGGAGGCCTGGTAGGCAATGCAACGGTATGAGAAACAACATCTGCTGGGAAAGAAAATCACATTTCCTTATTGTTGTTTGCAGTTTACTGTCAGATCTCATTTTCACTTGATGACATTATATAACTGCGTGGTATCTTTTTAACAGGTTGCCTGGGTCATCCGTGGCCCTAACAGCAGAGAGGTTCTTCCTCCATTCAACACTGACATTAGAGAGCCTGTGAACGGATCCCTGTTTTTCAGAGATATAGAGGAAAGTATTCACAGCATAGAGCTGCTGATTCTTCCTCATGGGGAAGTGGAGGTGGAAGAGACTTTTATTATAGAGCTCAGCATTCTTTCTGGAGAGATGGATGTTGATCCTAAAGCTGGTTCAGTAACACTGAAGGTACTGCAGTTATCATTACTGCAATGTTAAATTGTAAGCCTCAACCCCCTGCTCAACTCTTCCTGCACTTTATGTTTGTCTTTTTCAGATAGAGAAATTTGGTGACCCAAATGGTATAGTCCAGTTTACAGAGGAGGCTCTTCAAGAGCGTGTCTATAATGAATCCACAGAAGCAGATGGCCCATTCAACATCTCCCTGTTAATTACACGGAGAGAGGGTGTCATGGGTAACATCACGGTAAGATTACATTCAAATTCAATTCAAATTCAAATTCAGTGTTTATTGTCACATGCACAGATAGAACGCATGTTTCCCTGTACAATGAAATTGTTACTTTGCCCTCCACTCTGAATGTCACACAGTAAAGAAGATGAGAATATACAAAAATAGAAATAAAAATAAAATACAAATGAAATAAAAATAAGTAAAAAAATAAGAGCAAACAAATAAGAGCAATAAGGTAGTGCAGTTCTTTAAAAAAAGGCGAGGTAGTGCAGTTCTGAGTAGGCAATAAAGTGAGGTAGTGCCGTTCTCAGTGCGGTAGTGCAATTCAAAACAATTTGTGTGCAAATACAAAATGTGATTCGTGAGCAGTTGTGTCCATGTATCAGTTGTGTCCGTGTAACAGTTATGTTATGTTATGCACTGCAGTTATTATTTAACAGTAACATCTGGTGTAAGTCCAGAAATTCTCTGTTAAAGTGTAAAAACGATGATGTTTTCACTTCAGGTGCATTGGCAAATACAGAGTGATTCAGATATAGTAGGTGACTTCCTAGCATTATCTGGCTCAGTGATGATTTTGGATGGTCAAAGGGAGGCAGAGATTGTCATTAGCCTGATGCCTGATATAGTGCCAGAGCTGGAGGAGCTGTACACCGTCCAACTCAAAGCAGTGGAGGGTGGTGCTACACTGGAAGCCAACCCAAACCTCATCGGAGCCCAAATCAGGTATGTCATTATAGTCCCACTGAGGTCAATACCATATGTCATATGTTGCCTTTTAGTTAGAAAAATTAAAAGATTGATTTAACTTGACATCTGTCGTCCTTTTTCCTGCTTAGGGTGCCTGCTAATGATGAGCCCCACGGTGTCTTTTTCCTGAGCCCTGAGCAACAGTCTTTAGTGGTCATGGGGTCAGGGCCTGAGGTCACCAGAGCTTTGGTTATGAATGTGACACGGCTTGCTGGGCTATTTGGCAATGCTAGTGTGGGTTATAGGATCAGGGGAAGGATAGAAGACATGACGGACATTATAGAGATATTAGGAGGACAGGCTGAAGGACGGCTGATCTTGAGAGAGGGACAGGCCTTCAGTACTGTCACTATATCCATCAGCAACCAGGTGAAGACGGTAAAATTCTGTAAACAGTTAAAGGAAGCTCTTTTAATATTGTGGGTTATAATTTTTTGTTTTGTTACATTTTATTCTCTAGGTGTTTTTGTCATTAGGTGACACCTTTACAGCAGAGCTCACTGATGTTAAATTAGTGAGTCCTGTCCTTGGTTCTCTGCCCCGCCTCCTTCATGACGCCAGCGTTGCTACAGTGACTGTGCCTGAAAAAGCTGCCAGCTCGGAGGTGATTTGTTATTGTTTGTTTGTTTGCTTGTTTGCTTGGTAATAAATGATTTATCTGTGAATCAGCATACAGGACTTGCTACCAGTCAGTCTGCTTACTGGCTGATAGGACTAGGTGGTCAAACACTTTTAAGTCTTAAGTTTTAGTATAATAAACATTTTATATATATTTTGACATTGACAACTTGGATATTGTGTGTGTGTGTGTGTGTGTGTGTGTGTGTGTGTGTGTGTGTGTATATATATATATACATTTTTTATTTATTTATATATATTTTAATCAAGGTGGAATAATTTTCACAGCTGCTGAAAATGTATAAATAAATTAATGTATTTCAATTTCTCATCCATTAGATGACTTATAATGCATAGGACATATGGAACCATATTTTTCTTAGCAACTCTAACTAGTAGTGCTTTCTCTTCAACTGCACTGTAAATATTTGTAGAACCTTTTCATAAAAACTGATATAGAAATTCCCTTCTTTAACCACTACAAAAAGAAAAGAGCAAATAACTTTTTTAGTAAGTGACACAATATTCGCTATGCTGTGTGCTGTATGTTAATAACAAGGTAACACCATTATTGATGGTCTTCTCTCACCTATGTGGCACAGGTTGGCTTTTCCTCCTTGGCTCTACAGGTTTCAAGTGTAGAAACAGGGACATGTGAGGCGAAGGTGACACGAACAGGGTTGTTTGGGGAAATCAGGGTGCAGTGGAAAGCTGGGTATCCTTCAAGAACGAATCTGCCTGGCTTCAGAGCTGGACCTATAACTCCCAGCTCAGGTAAAACAATCAGAGAGAAAAATAAGGCTTGCAAAATATTTCAATCCAGCTGTGGTACAGTCTGTATGTTTTTTCCTTATTGAACATAAATGTTTGAATGTTTACGCAAAAAATATGTGATATTTCTGCAGGTGCTGACATGTTTGCAGGAGGTATTTCTGTTTGAGACATAAATACTGTGAATTTACTTTTGACTAAGAGAGAGAAGAGGAAAGCCAAGAGTGTAGGACTGAAAGTAGGCACTTTGAATGTTGGGACTATGACAGGGAAGGCTAGAAAGTTGGTTGAGATGATGCAGAAAAGGAAGGTGGCTATACTGTGTGTCCAGGAGCTCATGTGAAAATCTAGCAAGTCTAGAAGCTTAGGAGCAGGGTTCAAGTTGTTTACTATGGTGTGGATGGAAGGAGAAGTGGAGTAGGAGTTAGTCCCGAAATAGAACTTGGTAAGGAATGTTCTGGAGGTGATGATCAGATAGGGTGATGAGTCTGAAATTGAAGGTTTGATGTTCAATGTTGTTAGGGGTTATGCCCCCGAGGTAGGCTAGAGTTAAAATGAGAAATTCTGGAGTGATTTAGATGAAGTGATGCAGAGCATCTCCAGAGGTGACTGAGTGGTGATTGGTGCCCATTTCAATGGACATGAAGGTGAAGTGAACAGAGGTGATGAGAATGTGATGGGCAGGTTTGGTCTTCAGCACAGAAACGCAGAAGGACAGATGGTGGTAGAGTTTGCAAAAAGGATGGAAATGGCTGTAGTGAATACTTTCTTCCAGAAGAGGAAGGAACATAGGGTGACATATAAGAGCGGAGGTAGAAGCACTCAGGTGGACTACATCTGGTGTCAACGTTGTAATCTGAAATAGATCAGCAAACTATTCATAGGGCAGAGTCTAGCCAGACAACACAGGATGGGGGGATGTAAAATGACTCTGGTGGTGAGGAAGATGAAGAGGACTAAGGCAGAGCAGAGAAAAATGGGGAAAGTAAAAAGGGAAGAAAAAGGGAAAAAGAGAACTACAGAGAGGGTTACTAAGAAGAAGTGGGAAACTCAGAGGAATGAAGAGAATAGACAGGATTATAGGGCGATGCAGCGTAAGGTGAAGGTAGAGGTAGCAAAGAGCATATGAGACCTGTATGCTAGATTGGACACTAAGAAGGGAGAGGTGGATTGTTCAAGATAGTGGTGAGACCAGCGATGTTATTTAGCTTAGAGACAGTGGCACTGAAGAAAAGACAGGAGGCAGAGCTGGAGGTATTAGAGCTTAAGATGTTGAGGTTTTCTTTGGGCGTGGTGAGGATGGACAGGATCAGGAATGAGGACATCAGAGGGACACCTCATGTTAGATTTTGTAGAGATAAAGTCAGAGAGGCCAGATTGAGGTGGTTTGGACATGTTCACTGGAGAGAATGTATATCTGTAGAAGGATGCTGAGGGTAGAGCTGTCAGGCAGGAGGTCTAGAGGAAGACCAAAGAGGACATTTATGGATGTAGTGGGAGAGGAAATGAAGTTAGTTGCTTCATGTTAGTAGAAGAGGATGCAGCGGAGGGGTAAAATTGAGGCAGTTGATTCGCTGTGGTGACCCCTGAAAGGAAACAGGTGAAAGGAAAAGAAGAAGCAAATCAGAGAATAAACTTGCTACTAAACAAACTTAAAATAACCAGTTCTCCTAACTGTTAATGTGTTCTTTATTTATGTATAGGTTTACTGACCTTGGCCAATGGAGAGAGGACTAAAGTCATATCTCTTACAGCTGTTGCTGATGCATTAGAGCCAGCTTCCTATGCTATACATCTCACCAATGTCACCTCCAACACTGCTGTACCTGGTGCTGTCAAACTTAGGTAATGGTTTCCTAATGATCAAAGCTGTGATAGTGTCAATACTATCAATCTATCAATAATAATTTGTCAATATTAATTTATTATTACTATTCCTTTAATCTCAATTGAAACTCAGTTTAAAGGATTGGGCTCAATGTTTTCAGTTTTGTTTGCATCAAATAAAGCCTCACTCTGATGTTACCCTTCACAGGTCAGGCTTTACTGTGGCTGAAGTAGAGCCACTGGGCATCTACCAGTTTGCCCACGAATCCCATCAGCTAGTGATCGCAGAGGACATCAAAACAATAACACTTTACGTTCAGAGATTCTACGGTTCTCGTAGCAATACCACTCACCTGTCCTATACAACAATAGCAGGCAGTGCAACGGCAGGAGAGGACTTTCTTGCAGTGCCAGATGGCCATTTAGTCTTTGACTCTCCTCATCAAACCAACACTTCATTCCACCTTTCAATACATGATGACTCCCTTTCAGAGCCTGATGAATATTTTCACATCAACCTAACAGGGGTTTATGTCCTTACTCCTGCCTTAGCTTGGAGAGACAGCCCTCCTCGCCTCAACCCTCAGTACAGTGTGGCTACAGTTACCATCCTGGCTAGTGATGTGACTGGTGGGGTTTTAAGTATTGGACCTGTGCTCATCAAAGTATCTGAGGACAAAGATGAGGATCAGAGGGTGGTTCTAAGGGTGCGAAGGTCTGACAGTGCTGCTGGCGCTGTGAGGGTTCGGGTTCAAGCATATGGAGGTAAATGTTTGTTGCACTGCCTTTCTCCATTGCACTAGGTTGCAATCTACGCTGATCTTTTCAACTTTGCTTTCAACTGTCTGTTGCTGTGCACTTTTGTCCAGATGGAAGTACAAGTCCTCCCTTCGCTCTGGAACCTGTTGGGACTCTTGCAAAGGAGAAACAGGACTTCCGTTTGGAGTCCAATATAGTATCCATGCAGGCTGGAGAGAATGAGACAGAGGTTATGCTCCTTATCCTGGATGACTCAGAACCTGAGGGACCAGAAGTATTCTATATCTACCTCAGTGATCCAGAGGGAGGAGCACAAATCACAGACAGCTCATACCAGGGCTTTGGAGCCATTTCCATGATCACTATCCTTGGTAAGATAATAAAAAAGATTCTTGTTTGACTCCACTCTTTAAAAAAACTATGTTTGTCACATAGTGTGCTCTAACAAATAAAAAGGCTTATCTTTATCTGTTAATTTGTATTCTTTTCTATTTAGAGCACTAGATTAATCAGTGTGTCTGTTGGGTCTAATCTAATGGGCCCATAGACATGTGTTTGTAATCTCCATTAGTTATTCAATATTCTTCTCCGATTACACTAATGCCATTTAATTTGCCCATTAGTCTCCAGAGATTATTTGGGCTTCATGCAAACACTACTCATATAACTACTGCAATGGGCAGAATAGTTGATTATTCTACACATAGATTTCAAAATAAATGATTATACAATTATGAGAAATTAAGAATTTTTTTTTTCTAATTTTCTGTTAATTTTTTTATCCATCTCTTCTTCCATACCAGGGAGTGACTTCCATAATGGTATTATAGGGTTTAGTCTTAATTCTGTGATGGGCAGAGTACTAGATGAGGATTCAAAAAACCGAACTGCTCTCCTGTACATGCAGAGGCAAGAAAACAGGTAATAAAGAAATACTTTTTTTATTTTAATAAAATGTAACAAAATGTTTTATTCTTTGGCTTATTTAATTGGATTGGATTTTTTTTTTCCATTTCCTCAGAGCCTTTGAGGATGTACAGGTCTTCTGGAGAGCTACCTTCAACCAGGCAACTCCAACACTCGTCAATAATGGAGTCAATTTAAGTAGACAGCTTGTAAATACCTCAGGATCTGTGTTATGCAAGAAAGGGGAGATAATCTGTGCACTCAGTTTGGAAGTCCTTGATGATGAGGTGAGAGCAGCAGATGCACCTGGTGAATGTAGGACACATTTTAGCACTTTTGTGACCTTGAAACGACTCAATTCTGCAGTATACAGTTGCACTCAAAATTATTTAACCCCCATTGCATAGTTGGGTTTAGTGTTGGATCAGGTTTCTTTGAGGCAACACCTGATTTGAGGTTGAATAATTTTAGACTGCAGTAGTCATTAAAAGTTATTATTATTATTACGTTATTATTTTGTGTTGACGTTCAAGGAACCACTTGTATCATTAATTGAGTTGAGCTGTTATCATTTTTGTTTGATTTGTTCCTATGTAAGTAGAAATGTGCCAATGAGTTAAAGTTTTTAAATATTGCCAATACAGGTGGGGGAATTAATAATTTTGAGGGCAACTGTACATGGGCGCCATCAAAGTGGATCATTTTCAAATTTGGAGAATTAATGAATTCCTTTGACATTGTAATCAGGAGAAATTATTTGGTACATCAACTGCTGGTATGTGTCCCACAGGAACCAGAGTTCAAGGTTTGGTTTTTGGTGGAGATTTATCAGGTTGGTGCTGGAGCTATTATTAATGAGACCACCCGGTTTGCCAACATAACCATGGAAGAAAGTGATGACCCACAAGGTGTTGTGTACTTTGCTGTGGGCCATAGACTTCCCATCGCCACCTTGATGACAACAACACTCACTCTCCAGGTCTACAGACGAGCAAGCACAGCTCTAGCCATGTCTGTGCAGTACCGCACACTGGTAAGTAAAAAACAACTATATGTAGCTATATTAAATATATAGCACAAGCGACACAGAAGAATAAGAATATTTATGTGTGTGTGTGTGTGTGTGTGTGTATATATATATATATATATATATATATATATATATATATATATATATGGGCACAGATGTACAGCATACAGTAAAATCAGCACAATAAATTAACATAGAAGGTGCAAATGTCAATCATGGTGCAAATCATATAAATAAGTGTTTACCCACCACTATTCAACCTATTTATAAGTATCATGATGTTCAAAGACACCAATGTTTCCTCCTCTCCTCACCAAATTAATCTTACTTATTTTCTTCATGGAGATACCTTGGCTACACACAGCTCAGGTGCATAAGCTATCCACTGGCTCACGCGTCTTGCTATTAGAAATCAAAGAAGGTTCTAGTGCACTCAACGCAAACCTCACTGAAGCACATGGTTCAGGTGACCTGCTTTCATCTCTCAGAGCTAAAACATGTTGCCAGACCAAGGGTCTACTGCACAACAAAAGCTTGTACTGTTCGCTCTGTGGGCCAGATGTGCCTTTAATCTTATTACATGGGAATGGTGACTTTAAAGTTCATCTATTAAAATTGTTTTAATAAAAAAGTTATGTCTCACATAATCATTTTGGGTTTTTTGGTAATATAATGCTGAAAAATACAAATATTTTTCTTCTCGAACTTGTTGCTTTGATCAGTCAAACAGAGTTTGCTTCAAATCCTCCCTGTGTTTTTCCTCTAGGAGCTTCCCACGGAAGAGGTGGTGGGTCCCTATAGGATTAGGCCTGCTAAAGCAGGAAAGGACTTTCCTAAACAGGAGGGCCAGTTAATCTTTAATGTGGGGCACAATATCACATTACTAGATATTCTCCTGACACCTGACCTCAACTCATCCTTGCCCACACCTAAACGCTTTCAAGTGGAACTTTACAACACTACAGGGGGCGCCAGGGTGCATCCTCAGTTTGGGCTGGCTAATGTGACTCTGGTGTCAAATGCAGCAAGTGAAGCAATGTGGGTCTTACTGGACCAATTACATCAACCTCTTCAGCCCGCTATATTGAACCGGGTGCTGCAGGGACTGAGCAGTAAGGTTGTTAGGCCTCTTACTCATGAGCAGATGACAGCTGTGCTCGAAGCCTTAGAAAAGGTAAGAATGTAATAAAAAAATCTCACACAAATCACCTGCCTCCCTCTAACTCTATCCTCTGCATCCTCTTCTCTAACACCAATTATCTTCATGTCCTCTCTCACTACATCCATAAATCTCCTCTTTGGTCTTTCTCTAGACCTCCTGTCTGGCTGCTCAAACCTCAGCATCCTTCTATCGATATATTCACAGTCTCTCCTCTGAACATGTCCAAACCACCTTAATCTGCCTTCTCTGACTTTATCTCCAAAGCATCTAACATGAGCTGTCCCTCTGATGTCCTCATTCCTGATCCTGTCCATCCTCGTCACGCCCGAAGAGAACCTGTCACTTTCTGTAAATCTATGAAGGCACAACGCAACTCCCTGTGACCTTTACTCTACTTTTCCATCAGCAGCCTCAAAGCAAATACTGCATCTGTTGTTCTCTTTCTAAGCATTAAACCATTTTGCACATCTCTGTTGCTCTTAAAAATGGGCACCAGTAAACTTCTCCTCCAGTCCTTGGGCATCCTCTCACTCTCCAAGATCTTGTTAAACAAACTAGTCAGAAACTTTCATATCTCCACAGGTATTCTCTGACTTTATCTCCAAAGCATCTAACATGAGCTGTCCCTCTGATGTCCTCATTCCTGATCCTATCCGTCTCACTCCCAAAGAGAACCTCAAAATCTTAAGCTCTGCTACCTCCAGCTCTGCCACTTTTCCCTACCAGTACCTGCAGTCCCCGATCTCCTTCAGATTACAACGTTGAAACAAGATGTAGTCCACCTGAGTGCTTCTACCTCCGCTCTTATATGTCACCCTATGTTCCTGCCTCTTCTGGAAGAAAGTGTTCACTACAACTATTTCCATTTCACTTTTGGAATAATACTTACAAACTCCTCTTTCAGGATACCTCCTACTCCATTTCTCTTCCCATCCACACCATGGTAAAACAACTTGTCCCCTGCTCCTAATCTTCTAGCCTTGCTACCTTTCCACCTGGACTCCTGGACACACAGTATATCCACCTTTCTTCTCTGCATCATGACTCTCTAGCCTTCCCTGTCACAGTTCTCTGTCATAAGCCTACTTCCTCACCTTATTCAAACAACAGTAGCCGAATTTCCGCCAGCGCCCCGTAGGTCAACAGCACCGGTGGCGGACTTTGTTAACCCGGGCTGTGACCGATCCGGCACTGAAGTCAGATTCACTATGGAAGTCATGATTCAAATTTTTATTTGGTATATGTTTTATGTCGAATGCCCTTCCTGACACAACCCTCTGCCTTTATTCAGACTTGTGAATGGCACATGAAGGCACAGGATTGTGTCCCCTTGTGGTTGCATTAAATTAGAGAAAACATTTTAAAAAAACAAAAATTTTAATTTTTAAATGTTTGTCCACAATCTGCCCAACACTCAACTGGTTGGGGAGACTGGTGGAGACCAAACTCTTTGAAAGTCCTTTCCAGCCTTGTGAGCATCAACCCTTCATCTGTGGTCTTTAACTTGTCTTTGCCTATAAACACACTGTTTCAGGACATTTTAGATTATTTTTATTGCTTAAACAACCACAATTATGGTTCCATTGCACTACTCTGATGTGAGGACTAGCTTTTCACCTGAAAATGTCTCAGTTGTGAGCACTGATATAACTACACTGCCCTGATGTAAGAGTCTACATAGTGCACTTGTTCAGACTACAGTCAGGCAGAGACATGACTGTAATTTAATATGATGTTTTGTGAGGGAACAGACGACTGAGAGAAGAGACAGCAGAAATGAGCTGCACAGCGAAAAGACATGTGGGAGCATAGAGGCAGTGAGAAAAACATGAAGTGAATAAGACACCGCAGACAAAAACCAGTTCATTATGAAACACACAAGAGATTCAAAAACAGGCCTACACTAAAGAAAGTGACACTTGAGAACTCTGGAAAAAAGAAGTGTTGCACTCTAAAGTGTGTTCAACACAGTGACGGATACATACGAACAACGCCAGAGATTCTTAGTGCAGTGTTTTTTCTCTTAGTCTCTGTCTCTGTTTTTCTCTCGGCCCAGGTGCTTACAGAAGCAGAGAGGACTCCTTTACAGGAAAGCAGCTGGAATTTGACCTATGATCTGCTTTGTGCCTTGGCCAATCCCAGCAGAGTCGACACCCGAGGTCTCAACCACCTTGCTTGGGTGGCTGAGCGATTCGCCTTTTCCCTCCTCGCCCACAGGAGTTGTGAGATGTGAGTCACTGTCACTGCTCATAAATACTGGAGTTGTACATGCTGACATTCTACAGATAAACACTACAGTACCTTACAATGGATGATACACAAAACTTTACAAATAACAATCATGCTTGTTTTCTTTTGTTTGACTACAACGAAAGGGGGACTATCCTGGAAACATGTCCTTATTTGACCATCTCTGCCTTTCAATGGTATCCTACACAAATCAATGGACATAAATTTAGGGGTCATAATGCAGACTTCTTCCAGCTTCCAAATACCCTGCTAGAAGTACCATCAGGCTCCACTTCTGACTGTAGCAACCTCAGCCAGATCCAGCTGACTGAGTTTAGAACTGAGCACTGGTTTCTCACCAATGATATTTCGAATGCCCTTAATGGAAAGGTAGGGAAGTTCATATATTCTTACTTCATTTACTGTAAAGAGCAAAGACTGTTCATCAAATTACTTTCTACTGAAAAACATTTCAATAAAACCCTGCAGGTGGCAGTGTTGGTCCAGCTCAAACTCGCCACCAACTCTGTTTCTTCACTTTGCAGATATACTCTCTTCTTTTGTTTTCTCTGTTTATATGTAGGTATTCTCAGCCAGTCTCGGGGACAGAGGGTCACAACCCTTAAAAGACGGTAACAAGGTGGTGTATCGTATCCACACCTCTGGTCAGCAAATAAAGCTGGGCCGTTCTCTGTGCCTTCTCTGGAACCAGACCACTGCAAGGTAATACAGCCGGGACACATCTACTTAGATTTATGTTTATTCCCGATAGATATGCTAAAGATAGCTTGTTGATACCCAAAACATCTCTGTTTTTGATGCTTCAACTGGCCTCACTGAAAATGTCAGTGGTAAAGGTTATTTATTTCAAGGTATGGCCACTAAACAAGTTTTTTGTTGTGGTAACTGTCATTTGTCTGCACAGGCTCCTTTATATCCTGCCCTGATACTGAACATTTATATTTGTGTACATACTATTAAAGGGTTACCTTGTCTATCATCTTTGCTATGTGAAGGGCAAAAGCTGAAGTTCAGCCTCTTAGTATGACCTCTCTTTGGCAATGTGGAAAGTCCAGCCTTTCTGCTAATATCCGTGCATTCAGTCTGAATCCTCCCACTCAGAGTTGGTTTGTTGAGGACATTCGTGGGCCATGAAATGGCACTTGGCTGGGTCATGCTGTTACAATTTTGGCCGGAACCCTAGTTGCATGATACGTCCCAGAGAACAAAACTGATACGGTGAGAGAAAAAGGTGAAGAGTGAACCAAAGTCACTGAGAAGAAAGGTCAATGTTGCAATATGACTTTCCCGCTGTGATTGAAACATTCTTATGAAAATGTTTGAGGCATATTTACAAAAATGGGTCAATCAATACCTGTCTGTTACTGTAGTTGTGCCACTGAAACCAGCACAAACAGGGTTATAATGTTTTGTTCTTTCTTGTCCTACCGCATCTTTGAAGTGTAAATGTGACCATTCAAAAAGACCAAAGCACCAAAGAGTCGATTACTCATATAAAAATATGGCATTAGGCTCATTGGATTGTGTCTTATTTTCTCCCTTTGTATTTGTTAAATTGCCTTGTCTGCGCTTTTTATTTCCTCACCTCATTTTTTTCTCCTTTCTTCTGTAGCTGGTCATCTGATGGTCAATACTGCAGGGTTGTGAATGAGAGTGGGAACTATGTTGAATGTGCCTGCTCCCACTTGTCTATCTACACGGCCTACGCAGAGTTAGCCACTGTTGCATCATACAACGAGGCCTTCTATGCCTCTGGATTTATCTGCGTATCAGGTACAAAATAAATGTCTTTTCTGTGCCCACTTGCCCGTTTTGTTTTTTTTTTTCTCTTTAGCTATCTCTCTTTTGCTTAAAGTAATCTTCTGTAGCCATTCCAAATTGCTATAAATAGCCACAAATTATTTATATACATCAATGCTTTATTTATCATTTATATTGGTTCCATGTTTTCCACTTTTCCTTACCTTAGGCTTTGCATTAGCCGTTATATCACATGTCCTGTGCTCCCGTTTCCCCATGTTTGCTGCCAAACTTCTTACTCACATGATGGTGAGCTGCCTCGGAACCCAGGTAAGACATTGCTGCAAAGATCCTTTTGTATAGTATTTTACTATATAGAGCACACAAGGCCTACAAATGAATACTAATTCAAGCTGAGACCTTTATACTCTCACACCATCAGCATTAATTTTACTGGCATTTTCATCTGTTCTCATCTTATTGATTTTATATATGGGCCTACTTGTAGATGGATAGGAAACCTTTGGAACTTGTTAAAGATACTTTTTTCTTGCTGTGCTCTATGACTCACTCACTTGTGCAACACATACCTTCACTTTTCGTGATGTACAAATAGAGATGGAAACAAAACATAAAACACACACACACATGATTATCTAAATATTTTAAATGTGTACCAAGATTGCACACACACACTCACACACACACACCCATATGCTGCCAACAGTCTTACTGGCCACAAGACTTTTTCACAAGTATTTTCTTGGAAATCTACCGAGATGTAAACACACCTCATTGAATTTCATTAGTTGCGTAGTTTGCGGGCTGGCGCGTCCTGACAACGCAACCATGCTCCCCGCGCCCTCACCCATTAAAAACGCAAGCTGTCACCTAAGCAGCAAGTGAAATAAGAATGTGGGTCGGTCATGAGTTGTGTGTGCGAATGTGTGCATGTGTGTGTGCGTGAGTGAGTGCGGGACTGGTAATTTTCCACTGGTCCCCCAGCGCTTTGGTTGACAAACACGAGCCCCTACTAAAGTGGACTATCCGTGGGGTAAACTAGCTCAGGCTCAAACTGTTTATGGCCCAGGCAGAGCCCCTGAAACTTAAAAGGGGTTTGGGTGGAAAATTCCATCCCATGTTTCTTGTTGATACTGTACTGCATATTGAAGCCTTCTTCCTCAGATTCACACCTAGCTTTTGCCACAGTTTATAAAATATGTGGCCTTCTAGTCAAGGGCTAGTTGATAAAGCCCTGTTCGAGTGCCAAACTGACAGCATAATTAAATAGGCCCTTTGGTGTTAAGATGTGATCTCTTATTAGTCATCTGATACTGCTGGAAATCATTTGAAGGTAATAATTGTAGAACATTGCCATATCTGCTGAATTGTTTGTGTTTTGTTTGTGTCCACACTTTTCATAATCCTGAAAGAAAGATGATTTGATCTTACTGCAGCTATTGGCACAAATACTGTGCCAAAAAACCAACAAAGGACAATGAGTAGACAATTCAGAAGGAATGAATCTGCCTTGCTGACTGGCTATATGAATGGAATGAGAACAGAGGCCTGGGGGCTTGGTAGTTGGGTGCAGTGGGTTGGGATGCAGAAGGCCATGGGTTCAACTCACACTCCACCAGGTATGGCCCCAACCAGCCACCAAGGGTCACCTTGGTACCGGTCCCATGCCCGGATAAAATGGGAGGGTTGCGGCAGAAATTACATCCGGTCTAAAACCTCATGCCAACACAACGTGCTCAACAGGTTCTGCTGTGGTGAATCTGTGGTGTTTTGAATGAGAATCGTAGTTTTTGTCAGTAAGGGTTTATCTGAATCTGCATTACTGTAAAACTGAGACTGAAACTTTTATTACAGAACTCAGTGAAGTAGCATGTCTTTGATAAACATCTCTCCTCTGCTTATTGATCATTTGCATCTTTCGCTGCTGTAACGTCTGGCCACATTTACAATACAATAGTTTGAATCAGAACATGATTGGCATTAAATTACTGTGTCAAGAAGTGAAAGTGTCGTGGACTTTGATTTAAGAGACTTAATTATTGATAGAAAATGTCCTTTGGACTTGTGGATCTCAGCCTTGCTGGTACTCCGGATGTTAACTGTCAGGTCCAGCTACAACCTCTGGCAGAAAGGCCTCTCCATCTGTGGTGGCTGAGTTGTAATTAGTCACTGGCGCCGCCTTCAGTAGGGAGAAAATTTAATCTCCCGATTTGATTAATATCTCACACCAACAGCTACAGTCAGCGAGAAAGAGGTAGAGTAATATCATGACTCCTCTGAGGAAGTCTAAGAGTTGAGAGCAGGTGGAGAAGATGGAGAAGGTGGCTCATGGTTCTATTTATTACGTTTTTGAATGTCTTACTGTCCTGCTGTGTGTTTGCCATCTTTTCCACGTTTGTAGTTTCCAGAAATGTCCCACTGTTAAGGTTAGTGCTAAGAGTACATTTTGGTTTTAAATTACCAAGGAAAGTAATTTAACAGGAGTATGAATCATTTTTCACTTTTGTCAAATAATTACATACAAGTCAATAAGGTAACGTAACAATGGCTCTGGTTGGGGATTATCATCTTACTGTGTTCATATCACTTCGTAGGGTCAACAGAGACACACGTTAACCCCTGTAAATTATGTCAGCGTAACATTTTTTACAGCACAGTTAAAAAGAAAATGTACATGCCCAAATATCTAATATTTACTTTCTAATGCTCTGGTTGATTTATTTAAAAAATTTATAAAAGTGTAGTTCTGTATGTGTAGCCCCATCATTCATTTTAAATAGGGTGGCCAAAACATTAGAACCACCTCTTAATGACCAGTACAACACCACCACCCACTATGACCTTAATTATTAACACATAATTATCAGTTTTCTGACAGTTCCAATATAGAAAACTAAGAAATTATACCATTGTTGAAGTAGAATTCATGGCAGAGCTGCTGTAATGGATTGTATTAGGTTGTACAAGTATACCTAATGAAGTTGCCAGTGTACTCTGTAGGCTCATATACAGTAGTTTTACTAAGATAGCTTTAGGTCCAACAGTATTTTAGATGTAAAACCTGGCTAAAGGTGTCAATCAGGGTGGAACCTATCTGTGTGTATCAATACATCCACTGGGCAAGAGAGACAATGATAGAGATGTCAGACAAACCTACCCTACCTACCAAGAGAAAATATTGATTTATTCCAGAGAAGGTCCTCTGCTTTGTGTGTGCGTGTGATTTTGTCACATCAGAGGTTGTGCGGTGACGGTCTCTGGCCAGCAGTTAGTTTTTCCTCTCAGCAAGACAACTGAAGATTGTCTGTGAAGAGTGGAAATTTACTGTGCATAAGTGCCATGTACGTGACTGTCACTTAGTTGTATGTGTGTATTTATGTTAACATGCTCATCACACGAACAGCAATAAAACCCAGTTGTGTTGGGCAATCGCAGAGCTTCCACATCCACACTGAATGTAATCAAATATTTTTGAAACTGAGAAATGTAATTCTTTCTAACATTAATATTTTACTTAGTGTGTCCTTCCCAATTCACATTTGTTTCACCTCAATATAACATATATCTACAACAATATACATTCGTCAAAATTAAACATAACTTTTGTCTATCCAAATATCTAAATAAACAAAAATGTACAACTTTGACAGTTAGTCAAGGGGATTCAAGTCAATTTAGGCCTGGTGCTTCAGCAATACATGATTCCAGTGTAAGTTCTCAAAATTTATATTTAAATATTTTCCAGCGTGATGGTTTATGTTTGATAACACACAGCTAACAAAAGCCAACATACACCAACATACTCAAGCCTGATCAAATACATAATGGGATTTTTAAAAGGGTGTGTATGCATGTCTTTGTGTTCTGAAATATACGTAACCAAGGGCAAATGTGGGAAAGGAAAATCTTATCTCTATTGCAAACAAAACACAATTTCATTTTCTTCTATTGTGATTAAACAGCTATCCAAATGCCAGACAGCCATTCCCACACACTCAGTGAAGTGTTTACCCCCGTTGTTCCAGTGCCTTATTCCAGTATCTGGGAGGTGTTTAGGTGACATTTAGTTCTGGCTATAAAGGATTTCCTGTTAACTCTGGGACTGGATCCAGCATTCAGAAGTCTGCTCCTTAGTCCACACTTGTATCCCCCAAATACACCATCAACCACCGTCACTTCCTGTCTATGAGAAGAATAAACAATGATGCTGTCAGGATTCCTAAAAGTTCCTGTTTGTCGTCAGCGTTTATGTTTACATGGTGCGGGGTTAGGTTTTTGATGAGCGTGCATGCAGCTTGTCAGCTCTCCAGAAAGGAGGATGTACAGACTGCGATTTATGAATTAGCAGAAAGTACAGAGGCGTGTCTTTGTAAATAAAGCTTTTCTTGAGAAAATATATCTATTTCTTTCAATCATTAAGTAAATAAACAAGAAATAGTTTTTGTGCGTCTCTACTTCTCTGGTTGACGTCAGAGAATATGCCCATCTTATCGTTTTATTTGCTTTCCCTACAATTGTTGTAAATGAAATCAGAACACAAAATAAAGGAAGGAGTGCAAGGAAAACAGTGTTTACTTAATCCTTGTCCTGTCCACTCTCAGCCAATAGATTCCTCTAGTGGGTTTTCTCAGATAATTCAAATAAAAGGCTCCTTGATACTTTAACAACTATTATTGTGACTGTTCTCAAAGTGATTTTTATTTTTTCTCTAGTGCTAGCTATATAAATGGGGATTTAGCTTAAAACACCCAGATAAACTATACGGCAAGTACTTGGTGAGATTTTATTCCAACTCTATGATCTTTACTGTCTTTAATGTCAGTCTGAATTACTGGGTGGATGGAGAGAGAGAAGTGGAGAGGGGAAGAAGGCCTCGTGGGAGTCTCAGGTTACACTCTGCTGGCTGGTCTAACACCTTGTGCCCAGTGTTGCTCTGACTTTTCTTTCATCTGATCTGTCTTTGTTCAAGTCAGCATCTTTCTTCAAAACAACTCACTGCTTATTGTGACTGCTCCTTCTGCTTGGTACAGATGCATTAGCCCAAACAAAGGGCTTTTTTACTCTTTTATTTCTTCATTTTGGGAATGTTCTTTCATCTAACTTTTTCCTTCTGGTCTCGCCCAAACTTTATTTTATAATACAATGAGTGATGTCCCTATTTCTATTCTCTGAACCCTTTTTCATGCTTGACGCTGCTGATCTTAGCTGAAGATTGTCTCTCCTCTTCTTTTTATCTTTATGAATGTGTCTGGGCACATCCTACATGACTCATGAGTTTGGCAAGTAATGGCAATTTCACATGTCCTCTAAACTGGTTAAGACATTTCATGTCTGATGTCTGCTAGGACCATTTTAAAAATCATCAACATTAGAATGCTAAACCTTAATGGCACTGGACAGAGTTCTGTTCTAAACACAGTGATGTTTACATTTAGTGTTTCTCACATGAGCATATTGCATCAATTCTTCAAGCCTATAAAATGAGTTAAACCCCTTATTTTTACAATTTTGAAACATGCATTGTTTATTTGAAAGTGAACTAGCAATTACTGCAGCTGTTATTCAATGGCAGTTAATTCAACTGTTGATCAGTTGCAGATGTGTAGTGATGCTGTGCTTTATAGATTTACTATAGATTACTATTTACTATAGATTACCATAGATTTAGATTTATTTTTAATAGATTTATTTTTAGATTTACTAGCAAGCAGCCAGTTTTAACATATTGTGCTGATATTTGACATATATGAAAATTCATGTATTCTATAGTGTATTTTAGCCTGATCATTTTCATCATGGCTAGCTTCTGTGCCAACTGGATATAGTAAAGCATTTTGAAAGAATACTAAACTGAAATGTACACGCATACATATCTGTATGGTCAGCAATACAGTGTTAATTTAGCGCTGCCTCCTCATTGCTAGAAGGTCCCTGGCTTGAATCCCTGGTTAGCTGCAGCCTTTCTGTGTGGAGTTTACATGTTCTCCCTGTCCCTGCGTGGGTTTCATCTGGGTATCCTGATTTCCTCCCAAAGACCAAAGACATGCATGTTAGATTAATGGGTGACTCTAAGTTGCCCATATAGAAGGTGTGGATGTATGTAAATAGTTGTCTGTCTGGGACTGGCAACCTGTCCAGGGTGGACACTGTCTCCCATTCAATGACAATCACAAATACCCAAAAGGCAGCAGTTATTTATGAATCTGTTCAGTTAAAACACAGATACACACACACACACACACACACACACACACACACACACTCAATCTTTTGAATTTGCAGGCCATTCTTGTCTATCTAGCACAGTTTTTCTTGGTGAACTATTGACCATGTGAAACTTGTTATGATTAGTGATCAACTGACTGTGTCCAATTTTATAATTATTAACAAAGGGATCATCCATGTGTGCTGCATTGTATTTGAAGTATTCATAACATGTGTTTAGTGTGTTTTTGCTTTTATGTTTTCGCTATTATAGTCACCTGTCTTCACCAGTGACAGTTGCACATATTAACAAGTGCAATGTAACTTGGATTAATGGCACATCTTTTCTAACCATCTGCTGTGCTACAGCAGACTCTGCCCTTTTGTGGACTCTGGAAGTTGCACTCTCATTTTTGCCAAATGTGTGTTGTCTTAACAGCTGGTGACCCTAAAGACACTTCCATGAACTTTCCTCTATTTCCAGAAAAAGCACAGCAAACAGCATAGGAGGCCACATTCACCTTTACCAGGACTCTTCAGTTAGCTCCTGTCTTGTCCAGTACCTGAGACATGCACACCATGAACTGTCAGTGTCTGGTGCATATTTTGGTTATACACACTAACAAGTCACTCTGTCAGATACATGAATACCAAAACGTTTATTCAGCTACAGTACATTATTTTCTGATCAGAGTTGTACTTTGTAAACTCTGCATGCAGCAGGACTTACTTTTTACCTGGTTCTGTGGAGTCATTCAGTTTGTCATGAAAAACCTTATCAAACAAGCTACTGACACTGTGAAAGATAAACAAACTTGGAGCCTACAGTTGTCAAAGTTCCCGGTATGTTGATCTATTTTTGGAGTTTGACAGCTTGTCTTGGCAGACCTTGCTGTGCAAAGTGGAGTGAACATGGAAGTTTAGGAAAGTGAAAACATGTTTAATCTGAAACTATTGAGGTCAGTGCTGCTGCCATCCTAGCTTGATGTTTGCACTACTTTGTTCAGTTAAGTTCAAGAGGTTATTACCCAGCTGGTGTAAGATATAATACAGCTGCAGCATATCCACTTTAATTTGATGTGGCTCAAACTATATACATAAGTATAATTAACCTGTAAAGTTTTTTGAGGATTTCCTGGGCCTTATGGTAAACCTCAAACATTGGCATGGGAGGCAGTGATGGATAGTGTGACCTCTGTGATGCCAGACTAATTGGCTAAAATAGAAAATTACAGTCACTTAACTTCCTCAAAGAATCAGGAAATGTTGAATAGTGGAAGGAAATGTTGGATCTGTATCTATAATAAGGTATTTTTTTCTTGGCTTATCAACAAATTGTAATCAGTCTGCAGTTTGTTTTTAGCTTTGCTTGGATACTGAATCTCAGTCTTTTCCTGAGCATATTTAAGCAACAAAAACATTAAACTCAAGGCAAACACATAAAAAAACACACATATTCATACACACACACAAAAATGTGTTGTTAACAATACTGTCAAGAAACAGAGCCAGCTCCTCAATGGCATAGATTTAACATAAATTAACTAATGCATAAACATACATAAGCATACACAGATGGTCATCTCTGCACATACTCACTCATTTAACCAATCGATCCTGCGGGGACAAAAACGCACATACACAGTCTCATCCTGACCTCAAATCCTTAGCCATCTCATCTCTGCCCCTTTGACCTGTTGGGGTCACTGTAGCTCCACAGCCAGAGTTAAGTTCAACAGCAGATGTGAATGAAGTACCTTCTCTGAATGACTAGACGCTTGTATGGAGCACACTAAGAAATTATTGTTATGTTATGCAGGGGGAATTAGTTTGATCCCTCTCTGAATGTTGGCATGAATCCGTGTGTGTGTGCGTGTGGTTATTTTGCTGGAACAGCATGAAAGGAGTATACAATATTTAATTTCCAAACTTTACCCACATTGATAAGCTGTACGTCAACCCATTGACAGATACAGAGAGATACTGCACCCAGTGTGCACAGAAGGGATCTTTCCTGAATCGACAGCCTGTTGGACAGCAGTGGATGAGGTCTGTTTAGTGGGTCAGTCTGAGTTTCTGTAGGTTTTTTGGATCAATAGGATTAGGCACACATTTATTCTACTGATGATTAATTAAAGCATGAAGGTACCACTGATCTCCAATTTATGCAACAACTTACCAAAAGTCAGATCTGTCTCTGCCAGTAGACTAATTCTTCATTTTCTTAGTTGTAATGTCCAGTTGGTACTGTCCAAAAATTATTGACTGTGCTTATGTTGCAAAGACGTTAAATGTTAAATATCTTCAATTGTGTCTCTTTAGGTTATCTTCTGATTCTGGATTATTCACACATTAAAACTGAACTGTCTAATACACTATGACACAGATAAAAATGCGTTTTTACAGCAACATACATAAATAACTATGTATGTAACAACCATGTATTAATCCAGAATAACATAATGAAACCAATTGTAATAGACAAACCATGGCAGTAGACAGCAGTAACTCCATTTGCAGGTTGGTGCACACTCACATCATCACATCATACAGTGTATACACTACAAGAACATACTGTACACATAAAGCACACACAAACATACACAGACACACACACAAATGTTTGTGGTTGAGCAAAATAGACCCATTTGTGTGTCTAGGCAGCTGATCTTGAGCAGCTGGTTCCAGTGTTTTTACAGCTGTGTGGATACATACTTTATGAATTTATGTGCATGTGACTCTTGGTTGACACGAGAACTAAAGGAAGGAAAATCAAGAGGCTTCTGTTGTGATCAAAAGCAATCGCAGGTTTTCTGCACTTTGAAAATATGAATGGGTGAAAAAAAAAAGTGGATTACTGCTGGAATGCAGCTAAATGTGCTTCATGTGGGTGGTAACACTCAGATTCTATGTATGATGGAGTTTGCATGGCCACCGGTCACTGCATGACTGTAGCATGAACAGTAGTAAGAGATACAGCCGCAAAAATAACAATGACAGCAGTTTCTGTCTAGATGCCCTCATATAAACTATTAGATTTAGTAAAACAAATTAAATACAAAGAATCACAATTTCAGATGCTTTTGATAATATGCATTGATTTGCCTTACTTTTGACTTTTGCCAAAATGCAAACAGTAAAGGGCTTTACACAAAACATACACAAGCATTCTGCATTCCCTAAATAATGGCACTACAATGGTGACATTGTAAAGTTGTTGACAATGTTTGAACTTGTTTTAGGCCCCTTATACTACTGTACTGATACTGTACTTTTTTTTAAACAAACTTCAAAACATGTCGACTCTCAGCTCATCGTTTACTCTCGTCATTCCCAGAATACGTGACAAAAGCTCTTGATGTGGGCTCTTCCTTTTTCACACAAGCACACGGACACACATGATTACTATAATACACAGAGGTAAATATACTGCAGATGCAGTGTTGTGGTTGTTAGGATGTAAAACAAACCAAATAGGTTGGGGGTGGTGTTTATTTGCCAACAGCTTGCTCAGCAACTAATCCTCCGGCAAAGCCGGCCTAAAACACCAGTGAACTTTATGAGTTCTCTGACCAAAAACAACTGGACATGCTATTCAAAAATCACTCGAGATGATTGCTAATTATCACATGTGTACAGTATGGACAGCATGTCTAGTGACGTGAGACATTTCCTTTCAGTTGTAATGCCTTTTGTTCACACTGGACTTTTTTTAAGATGTTATGTTTTGTTAGCCACTATTAAATCAGCACACTCTCCTGTCTTCACAGACGGCGGCCCACTAACCAAGCTATACCTATCCACATGTACCCCACAGGTGCGCATGTGCTCAGCCAGTATACAGCCCATACATACAAACACACACACATGAACTGAAAGGCTTGCAGCACAAGCGGAGACTGATGATACTTGCAAACACTGAATAGTGTGAGCCATGCAAAATGGATACTGTTAAAAGTCACTTTAGGACAATTAATTATGTTGTGGTCTACATACAGTTTAAGTGCCTATGATTGTACATACAACTTGTCATAGATAATTTATCTTGCCAGAATAGTATAAATTTCTCAGCTGTGGTTGAGGAAGAGGGCGTGCAATTATTAGTAATGAGTTGAATAAATTTGCTTGATAGGAAACTATTGTCTCAGTAAGAACATGATGAAATGAGCAAGGGTGGAATGATAATCTCGTATCTCTCTCCTTTTCTTCTGCTTTATCTCATTACGAACAAAGGCATATGAGGAAACACCCAGGGTGCAGGCTGAGGCTGGAACCAGCTAGATCAGACCGGTAGCTGTAGCTTAGAGAGAAGGGGGAGGTGAAGGAGAAGGAAAGAGTAGGGGGGGGGCTGATGGGATGAAGGGTGGAGCAAAGGATGAGAGCGGGAGTTAGAGAGGGGTAGCAGACAAAGATAGGATGAGGGAGGCTGGAGGAAGGGAGAGGTGGAGTCTTTTGGACTCAAGTATAGATGGATAGTCTGGCAAGCAGACAGCTAAAGTCCCTTTCCCTCAGTGATGTAATGCATCAGGGCATTGCTATTTTTAGCCATTCTGGTACACTTAGCATCAGCACACAGGGCTATTGATCAGCAGCAGAACTTATGGGGAAGATGAGAGCTGCAGCCACCACTAGCTGCGCCAAAAATTGTATGTTTCCTACCTACGGGCAGCTTTTTTCTGATCTCATTCACAGTGTGTGTGCCTGTGATATACTGTATAATGAAATATGTTTTGTTGTTTGCTAATACATCTTCTGAATTTACTGTTTTCTTTTATATTCATCCTGACAAGGCTATTTAAGGTTAGGCCAGTTTACTGTCAGATTTTAAATCATTCACCACTGTTTAGAAAATTTTGGTAAACAGGAATATGGTTTCTTTCAGAATTCCTTGTGGTATCAAAATGAGGATAAATCTTGTCTAAAGATAAGATTAATCATTCCCAAGGCAGCTGTAGATCTGGAACACAAACAACAACATCCCCTGGGTTTTTCAGGGCCAAATAAACAAAAGAGAGATCTCTGATTGGACATTTAGTGAAAGAAATCAAGCCTGATGACGAGGTCACAAAAACATTATGTAGAAGAACTGCTTTGTTTTCTGCTCTTGTCTGTATATCCAAGGCCTTTTCACTGCCTCTTTTCTCCTTTACTTATACCTCCCTTTCTGTATGTTTTATTCTGTTTGCTCACTGGTAGCTTTTTTGTTGTGGAATAAATTGTAGGCAAGTGAGATTGCAAATTGATAAGTAATCTTTCTACAATGGGGTTATAAATTAGTAGCATTCAGATATTATGTGTGTGAGGTTTGGTAGTTCCTGTTTTACCAGAGCCAAGCACGCACATAACCCACACCAGACTGACATGTATTTAGAGCTCTGCAGCACCTAATAAGTCTGTAGCCTCAGGGTCTAGACAGGTCGACTCCTGTTGTCTAACACAAAAAAGAAGAAGGCTAGGAGACAAAGAACAAAGTATTACATATCTACTAACTGTCACTGCCCCACTGCACTGACCTATCCCTGTGACAGGTCATCAACAACAAGTTATAAATGTGACCCTACAGCTTCTACACATCCAAATCCAAAATCTATATGTCTTTCAGAAGCGCAGATTGTGAACACAGATTTCATTATCTACTGTCTTGGCAGTAAAGCTTAAGCAACAGGTGGAAGAACTACGCCATCAAAGGACAAACTGGTGTAGGACACACTGCCATGCCTACACAGGGTAGATGTAATATAACAAGAGGCAGCTACCTTATTATGCTATTATAGTTCATAGTCATGTCACGAAACATGATGTCACAGCTTTAGGGTATAATACAAGAGGGTGAAGTGGAATGTGGCTGACCCATCCAACCACATCGCACCTCACCCTCTTGTATTTTACCCTAAAGTTGTAGTATCGTGACATCTTGCAGTCCCAGTGTTAGACCCTCTATTTATTTGTCCAAAATGTATTTAACTCCAAGAGTGAATAATTGTTTTTTGTCACACCCTGTTTTTCACTCTACTTTCAAACTGACCATAATGAGCATGGGCTGAATTCTGGGTTCTAGTTTACTGTTAAAATCTTACCCCTTACAAGAATTCATTACAGTGGCAACGCTATGGTAGAAATGTTTAGTGATTTTTCTTTTCTTTGTTTTTCTTTTTCTTTTTTTTTAACCACAAACCTGTCTAATATAATACTTTATTTTAGCTTCATTTCTATGTGTAGCTATATTAACATTAGCTTTACTTCATTGGTACGCACCTGGAAAAGTACTGTAATAAACACTAAAAGGAAAATCAGTTTACTGTGTTTGTTAGGAGGCTTATTTTCTACCCTCCCTTTTATACTGTTTCCTATGACAGTCTGAGGGCCCACAGATCAGTCCAAACAGAGCTTCAAAAGTTTGTTAATTTTATAACATTGTAATTTGCTTTGCCTGTGCAGTGACAACCACAACATGCACAGTGCACAGGTAGGAGGACGGCCATAAACATGCATGCCATTTATTCAAACGTGACAGCTTGCTGTCACATTTTCTATTTCTGTTGTGATACATCCCTGTGATTGGCACAGCTGTATGAGGAGACGAGGCCAGTCATCTGAGTGGTTAAGAGTTTAGTAATCACCACACCCTTCGTTTTATCCTCCAGGCTCACCTAGTCTTTTTGCACTTTCTGTTCAGCACTTACATGGACCTGTGCGTTAGGCTTGTCATTCCATGGTTAAATAGGGCCATTGGTGTTTCTTGACAGTAAAACCCACCCCTCACTATTCACTGCCCCAGCTCTCTTAGTATGTGCCTACAAAAAGATTTATGGTTTGCACTGCACTTTAACCTACACTGCAGTTTGTGGGTTTATAAATGTGTATAAGTGTATAAATATACCAATCTACATATACATCTACATACATACAAGAAAAATGCGCCATATAGCCAAATAGCATGGTTTAAGATAAATTTTTATGCATTGCTTTACTATTTAAGCCATATGACATGACATGTCACAAGTTGGATATACTGTAATGTGACTAGTTTGTGGGTACAAATTTTAATTCAGTACAGCCTGCTTAGTGAGAGTTCAAACTCGGTTTTAGGATTCAGTTGGAGTTTAGATTAGAGTCAGAATGATATATATGGGCTTGTGTTTGTGTGTGAGTGCATCTGTCTATGTGACTGTCAGGAATGACATAGCTCTAATAAAATAAAATCTTCATGACATCCACCCCATAACCTGTTGACTCATGCAACATAGTTCACTGTACCAGTTTACCCAGCTTCTATCTTTGTTTGTAAGCCAGATCATTTTTATCTCAGTAGAATAAATGACACAAACATCTAGGTGGCATGTTTAAGAGTCCTTTCAGAACAATGCATGCAAACACAAATACACACACATGCACACACACTCACACACCGTTTTAAACCTGTTGCACTGCTGACCCACCCTACAAGGTTGTTTCTCTCTATCTGTAATCATCACTAATATTATATTGTTGTATTAAGCCAAAAGAAGTTTAAAACAAACCAAATAATCATTAAAGGGGATGAGCCAAGCCAAAGTGATTTGAAATGAATGTTAATAGCTGTTATGTTAATAAGATACCCATTGATGATTTATCCAACTCCCCTTCTGTGTGTACTGTGGCCTTTTGTGTTAAGTAAACATGTATGTATATACTGCTTGTTTGTTAATGATTATGTGTCTCGAGTCTGTAGTTTATTTAAAATTTTCACTTGGTAGTTTATCCTTTGTTTTGCTTTTGAGAGGCAAAATGAGGAATGCACTCTGTCAAAAACACAGCGCTGTATTAAAGTCTTTGTTCCACCTAAACAGCTTCCCTACTCAGGCACAATTCCAGGCAGGCACGAATTTCTGTCCTGTGCCATGCCTCCCCGTCAAACCCAGTCTTACTATAGAGACTGTCTTACCAAGCGTATTAGCCAAACCATACGGTGGTACCAACGATATATATTAACTTGCTATGGTTTTATAATGAACTCATCATCTGGCTTCAAAACCATTTCCTTCTTTATTGTTGAGGGAACAGATATATGCAGAGTATATATATACAGAGTAAAATGCTGCTTAAGAATCAAAAGTAAGGTTTGTGCTTTAGACAGATAGCTTAATTTTTATCTGTATCTGCTACTCTACCGTATATCCCTGACTGCTACGCGTAATGAATATGAAGTAAAAAAACATAATTTGACACCAAATTATCATCCCTCAGCTCCTGCACACTTCTATTCATACTTTTGCCAGTCCATGGCACAGGCAGCAAGCCAAAAGGCTGCAGGTTATGTTACCATCTCCTGGCTGCATTGGAATCACACAGTGTTAGTGCCAGAGTTTAATGAAGCTTTCTGATGAGCAGCAAAGCAGCAATATTTTCTGGGTTTTCCACAGAGTTCTGGCTCCAGTGTTTAAAACGCCGTATTGGACCTGATGTATTGCCACCTACAAAATTTTCTTTCCCATTCTCTCTGACTATTCTCTTTCTCTTTTGCTTTCTCTCTTTCTCTTTCTCTTTCTCTCTCACACACACACACACACACACCTTCATATACACACACATACACACACACATACTTGCCTTACACAGACATGCACACTCACCACAAGCTGTTTCTCCAGTGATTCTGAGATTCCCTTTATTCTGTTATTTGGAGAAGTGCAACACCCACACATTTACACAAATATTTGTGTGTAGGATGAGACAGTGCAAAGGAACATGTTTGTCAGTGTTTTTTTTTTATGTTTTGGATGTTCTGCCGCCTGCAGAGCTTGGTGCATGATGATGTAACAGGTCTGCAGGATAGGATGTCACTTTTGGGGAGGGAGGGGAGGGCTACCTGAACCCTGCTGTCTTGTATATGTATACACTATAAAAACAAAAAATAAATCACCTATCTGCTGACACTGTAATTTTTCTTAGTTTGTGTCGGTGTGAGTGCGCGCCATTTAGTCATACACATCTCTACATATTCTCTAAAAAGTGCATATTTTGTAAATGTGCTGCTACTGTTGCATCTTTTACCCTGAGTAAAACATACATACCAAAGCTAAAGGATGAAATGTTCATTTACACTGAGTGTTACCTTCTTCTAAATTTGTCTTTTTCTCTACAGATCTGCTTCCTGGTGTCAGCTTTCCGTGGCCGAATGTTTTCGGAGGAGAGCTGTGCTTCTCTAGCTCTCTTCTCTCACTATTTTCACCTCAGTCAGTTCTTTTGGATGCTCATACAGGTAACACCAAGTTAAGAAATAACACTAGACAAACTATATTGCAAATGAAAAACTTTAGTGCCCTATGCTTCTAAGCAGTTTTACATTTTACTTACATTTTAATAGTACTAGATCAAATTGTTTATCCATTTATTTCTTTAATATAATATGAGTTAACAAGGATGTTTATTGGATGGGTTTTCATATATATAAACATATGAAATATATATTTTTATTGGAATTTGTACTGTAAGTAAAATGTTTAATATGAAGGTACCACAACACTGCATGATATGACCTTTAACCTTAGACCACAAATCACTCTAGCAGGCTTGAACAAAGCCCACAAGTCATTCAGGCTTCCTCCACATAATCACGGGCTACATGTAGATCCAGTACCAAGCTTGAATCCAGAGTTCATGTGGACATGCATCCACAATGTGTCCAACTCTCTAATCTTCCCTCTTTTTTTCCCATTGCTCCCCGTGTTCTTTTCTTGAACAAGTCTCTGCCTGTTCTTTTATTTCCATCAAGCCTCACTTTTTACGCCGTGTGACGTTTGTAAGTGAACACGGTCACTGTGAATGCAGTGGATATGATCTATCCTGGCATATATTTTATAATTGGTTCTGTATAATGAGATTAGCCCTTTGAATAAGCTAATGGTGATTGATCAAAAAAGCGTTATACTGAGACCAAGCAATGCCGTACGTGCTGAATGTATGCAGGGTACAATATCTTTGTCTGTACCACGGTGTTTACCAGATGACCTCTGAGACATCCTGGGGGATAAAGCTTTCATTTGGCTTAAAAAGCAAAAGAATTTGAAGAATGATATTTGGCAATGAGAAGAAAAGTGTTTTGACAGAATAAGCAGATTTAAACACAAAATGCTAAGTGTCGGTATGATAGATACAAATAAAATATAAGTACTGGTTCACCCACATAGGAAGTTCACATATGACAAAAATTAAGGTTGAAAAAAAAGTATTTTGAAAAATGTGTTAATTCCCAGTAAAGTCACAAATATGATAAATAAATAAATAAATTACAAATAAATGTTCATGAACTGCCCTTAAACTAACAATTATCAGCGCTTTTAGTTTTGCTTACTTTCACTTAAACTATTGTCACTCTGACTTTTAGTGATGTGTGACCCTAAAAACCTAAAACCCTTTTTTCCCAATCGACTATTCAGTATCAACTCTGGTGAGGTCTCACCACTTATTTCCACTCCTTTCAAGTATTGAAGCTGCTTTAAGCCAAGTGGCTGATATGAGTGGGCGCCAGCAACATATCTCAAACCATAAAAAAGACTTAAATCAACAACTACAGTGTGTGTGGGTGACTGTGTGTATATGTGTACGTCCAGCAGTTTGTCAAAGGAATAGGCGCTGACTTAATGCCAGAACACAGTCAATCATTTAATCACCGATCATACCAGCTTCTTCTTGACAGAGCGCCTTGCAGCGGCCATCTCAGTGTACTGGGAAGCTTTATAACATTGCATAACAATTTGCAGCTGTTTCAGTCAGGAATGGCTTCAGATAAACAGTCAGCCCAGAGGCCCAGATTCATGACTTTGTATTAGTCAGTAAATGCAACTGTTTTGCTCGCAGACAGATCTATTTTTAGTGATGATGCATGGACATGTGTCCACCAGTAGCTATCAGGTTAGCTTGTTACTCAAATGTGGGTGATAACCTTTCCAACAATGAAGCATATCCAGATAACAGAAAGCATTAACCTTTTGTGCTTTAAGTGTCAACATTTTGTTTAGTTTCAGAATTTTGTTTGTAATTTGTTTCAACAAAGGCACAGCCATCAATCATCAAGCTAGCTAGTTAGTGAACAAGCATTGGAACACATTCCTTTATTCTTAGTCTCAGTATCAACATTCAAAGAGAGATGCAGCCAGTGCAGAGGCAATGCTCAGCATAAAGTTACCTGGAATCCATTTACTGTATGTTGGAGGTGCCAGGCTGCTTACAGCGAAAAAAAAACACAGTTACAGCAAAGCTGTTGGATGGTAGTTGTGTGTGTTACATAGAGTATGTATATCTGTGTGTTATTCTTCTGTCTTAGTGCATGTACAGTATGTCTGTCAGTGGTTATACACTGTAGTCATGGAGGAGACAAAGATTAGTTGAGGATGAGGTCAGCGTTCTCAAACCTCCTTTTATAAGTTGCACCACAGCTCGCTCTTTGTAAAAATGTCCTGATTAAGTGTTTGCAGGACAATTACAAACATGAGTAGATCCTAACTGGACAAAAGACAGGACATTAATTGTTTTTTTTTTCTTTTTTATTTCCTTAAATTTGAAATGTAATCATTATGGGCTGTAAATCAAGGGGGAGTAAAAGTCATAAGTTTGTGAGTCCAGCTCACAACCTGGATTGGCTAAAGGAAAAATATTAGATTTTGCCCTTGATCTTAAATTTAGAACTTTAAAGTACCCTTAATCTTTGTTCTTTACTAGTACAGCCGTTTAACTGTCTGAACAACATGTTATCATTTGCTGAGTCTTTAGACAGGGATAAGGCTTTGCATCTGTGTTGAAACCAACAGGTGTTCAGAAACACTGGTTATGTAACAATCCAGGGCTTAGTCTATCAGATGGCTCAAAGCCCTGCTAGATTACACAGCAGACAAAGATATTGTGAGTGTGATAAACGCTTGGTTGTACGTGTGTGTGTGTGTGTTTGTGTTAGTGCTTCACGGACTATGAAGACCAAATATGTTCACAAGCAAAGACAAATCCACCAATGTCCAAATCCGCTTACTCTTTCTCACATCACTGGGCTGCTTGTCGTTTCTGTGAAGTGGTTACTTGGTACATGTCTATTTTCTGTAAACAATCCTGTACAAAAAGTTTTCATGTGTTTTCTCAAACTGTATCCACAGGCGGTGAACTTCTGGCAAGTGCTGGTAATGAATGACGAGCACACAGATCGTCAATACCTGCACTTCTGGCTGTTGGGCTGGGGTCTTCCTGCTCTGGTCATCATTCTATTGGTTGTTGTATTACTTGGCGGCTTTGGGTGGACTATACACAATGTTTACGGCCTGGTGCAAGGAGATGTGTGAGTAGACAGAGCAAAATGCATACACGGCACCCGCACTATCATTATCTGTTTTCTTACTCACGAGTATGTTTTTTAAACCGGTCTGACTCGGTCATGGTAATTTCCCCTTCATACTAGAATAGAGCAAATAGAAAACACCTGAACAAGTGACATCATGTGAGGAGATTGTTTGCCCAATCAACTAACTGAAAAAAGTTTCAGTGTTTGCATCCACTCTCATAGAAACTACAGTCTTTACAAGAGGCGGAGACTTTCACACAGGAGAGTGCAGAGAGGAAGGGCAAACCTAAAATAACCCATGCAGCTTTGTGTGTTTGTTTGTATTTATTACCTAGTTAAGGCAAAAAAAAAAAGTTTTGTGAGGACAAATTTGAAGGCCTGTTTGAGGGTTAAGACTTGGTTTTACTGTAGAGTCAGGGTTAGAAATTTTTGAATGTGTGTGTGCATGTGTACTAAAAATGTATTTCTATGAAGTGTGTGAATTACAACCCTTAAATTACATCTAAACTTAACCAGTGGTTATGGGAGTGGCTGTTATCCTTGGGATTGTGTGTGTATGTGTGCTGCTTGTGGGTGAGCCCGTGTCAGACAGTGAGCATATACATGACGGCTTAATAGACAGAGGAATATTCAGCCTCTGTGAGGCAGCCTTTGGTCTCTCTCTCTCTCTCTCTCTCTCTCTCTCTCTCTCTCTCTCTCTCTCTCTCTCTCTCTCTCTCTCTCTCTCTCTCTCTCACTCTCTCTCTCACTCTCTCTCTGTGTTTTGTGTTTTCTCACCACTGAAGTTGTTCCAGTTGTCCGAAGTTGTCTTTAGTCTCACAGTGTGTGGTTGAAAGCTTCTATTACTGCTGTGTGGGTTGAAGCTAATTTTTGGTTGTACTGTGGGTCATAGGTTGTTCATTTTTAAATGAAATAGACAAATCTCTCAAATTTACCAGACCTGTCTTTAATTAAAAAGTGTGAACAAAACAGGAGAAGGCTGTTTTTATAGTGTCACCTGTGACAATCTACATCTAAAATGGCGTGCATTATTTTACACAGGGGTATGTATACAAAAGAAATTCCCTGTAAAATTTCTTTGTAAATGTCCCATAAATAGCATTGCTCACTTTTTCTCCTATTAGCCAAACAGTGAAGTGAGTCAAAAGAACCCTGTTTTTTTTTTCCATCTATTAAAGAATCCCTGGGATTTCTCATTCTTCTGAGACTTTCAGTACAATAGGATCTCATCCCCTCACAAGGCCACAGCAGTACAAATATCCATATTCCAGGGTGTTCACACACTCATACTGTCTTGCTGGGACAGGATGATGCAGTGCTTTTATTTGGCATACCTCATTTTATGTTATGGCTAACATAGCTCCGGTTATTTGTCTGTATTTACTAAAGCCCGCTGGATGTCCGTTCTGTATTTTGCACTCCCACCAAACCAGGGTCTGAGCTTGTTTTGTGAAATAGACAGATATTTGTTTGGCATGTGAGGATGTTAATTTTCCCAGAGAAAAATATTTCACCCTTAAACAAAGGCAAAACACGTGTGATTAGACAGAAGCCAAGTAAGGACTCCAGATTTTCTGTGCTCCCACACCAAAAGGCATTGCTGAAAGAAAACAAATTTGGCAACCAAAACAAGAAACCAATAGGCTTAGTTTAAAAAGACTCAACTGTAAGTACATTTTGACAATTGTTATTAAGCCTAAAGTTTAGTTTTGAAATTTGAAAATTTCCAGTAACATTCGTGGCCTTTTCAAAGCAAGAGGTAAATGTATCACATTGTTTGTTCTTTGAAATTTTGACTTTTTACACCGCAAGAGGTAAAAGCTTCTGTTCAACAAGAGTGCTCTGAGTAAACACAGTGCATTGAAGGCATGGATTATGTTTCCATTTTTCAAAGCTTATTTTTTAGCTTGACACTGTCTACTTTATTATATTAGATGTGATTTTCTCCACTTTCTCCTGCCGTTTCTTTTCTTTTTATTAAGGTTTTTTCTTTTATACACAGAGACAAATTCACTCACACTTCTGTCCATCCCTCCTCTAGGTGCTTTATCCCAAACATCTATGTAGCTCTGTGCACAGCAGTGCTGGTGCCTCTCATCTGCTTGGTAGCAGTGGTGGTCGTATTCATCCATGCCTACCAGGTTACTCAGCAATGGAAGGCATACGACGATGTTTATCGTGGACGCACCAACAGCACAGGTACCATAACAAACCTGCTTATATGTGGATAAGTGCACAAACAAACCCACTTACTAGTACATGCATGTGTACATGAGGATACTTTTGGACAATAATAGTAATGCTATGTAGTAGTAGTTGAGTAGTGAGCATGAGAATGAAAGAGCAAATGTGAGCAACAAGCACTGTGTGTTTGGCACAACCATAGAGAAAACTCTTTGACATGTGAATATGTACTGTATATCCAGTTGTGTATAGAACAGCTGCACTGTGAAGTTTTCTCATGAATGGGAATTTTAACATCTGCATGGAGTCTGCAGTGTATAACTCTCTGCAGTAGTGTCTCAAAATGTCCTGAGTCTTGAGAAGATTAAAACAAATATAAAAAAGCAACAAGTGCTGCTGTATTAAACATGACTAGTTGCAGACTTGCAGTACACAGACAAATGTCTTTTAAGATTTCACATTTATTTCAACTGCAAATGATAGTGTGTTTGACAGTTGTGAGATGGTGTCTTCAATATTTTTCTTGAATGCATAAGCTCCTGGGAAGTCAGATTCAGAATATCTAAATCTCATAATTTGAGGACAGACATCCTCACATAAAACTGTTCTCCAATTACAAACTTGAGCCTAGTTGCTGAGACTTTGATCTTTGTGATCAGCCTTGATATGCTCATCAAATGTACTTTAGAAGACTATCTATTATATTACACATTATCTTTAAATAGGCTAAATGACAACCTTTCCAACTTGGCTGTGTTAGCTAATACCATGCAGACATGTTTGAGGTCGCCAATATTACAGGTAACAACCAATGAGTTAATCTGAGACCTAATCTTTGTGTGTGCATGTGCATGATTGTGAGATGTGAGATATAGCAAGACTTCTGACGTCACTGAGCCAGTGTGTGCCTGCACATTCATCCCAACCTGCAGACATGTACCTGTACCTCAGCAAAGATTGGAACTCTGCCAGTGTGCCCAGTGTAAGGCTTGCCAGCCAAGAAACAAATAACCTTACAACTTACAGCAGTAAGTTATTATCACCGTACAGAGCCCTGAAGTTGTGTGCAAGGCACCATATTCTGTGATCCAGAAGTGAGCAGGCTGTAGAAAAGAGCCCCCCCCCCCCCCTTGTAGATGTGGTTTTATTGCAGTGTGCTTTGTTTGCAAGTGCCAGCCATGTATTTATATTTTGCTCTCTCCCTCTATATCAATCCAAATTCTTTTTAAACATCCAAACTCTTTTTAAAAATGTAGTTCAGCACATATCAAAGAATTTAGTAGATTTTGTTTAGTGTGTTTTGTTGCTGAGCTTTTGTTTTAGGCTCATGTAGGCCAAGGCTCAAGCCTGTTTCTGCTATAGTAAAGCGTGTGTAATTTGTGTCTAAGGGAACATTTAGATTGTTGGTACAGTATTCATTTCTTTTGTGATTCCTTAATTCATTAGTGAGTGCCTCATTTCATCAGTGCTTTTCTATTATAAACATTAACAAAAACTACAGTACACCATACCTCCACCTTTATGTTCACACAAAGCTCTCACACTTGTGCATAGGGTGTTGTGTGTGGACTCACCACACGCTTATTACGGCGTGTTGTTATTGTAGCTGCTGACCTCTCTGTAACTGTAATGTCAGCACCTTCTTGGGTTTCTGGCGGACTGTTTTTGCTGAACTCGTGTTCTCGTCTCAGTTTGTCTTCTCACATCGGGGGCATGCTCTGATCCAGTGTAAACTGGGGACTGTCTGCCTGTGGAGAAAAGCAGCTCCTTCATGTTTAGCAAAAATCACTTGAAATAGCACTATTGGGGGTAAAGGTTTTGATTTGTCCTCCACCAGAAAGAGTTTAGAAACAGAAAGCCCATAAAAGTCTAACATCTGTCAGATAGAGCTAAAACCCTTTAACTTTTTTATGTAATAGGCTTACCATCTGTATGAATTCCTACATGTTCACATGTGAACAAGCATGTACGAACGTGCAATGATTGCTAAAAACATCTTTCTTCTTAATATCAAGCATAACAGTCTTTCAGCATTTTTCAGTCAGTTTCCATTTGGCTCTCAGGACCTGGTCGTTCTGTGGGAGCTGTTCTCTGGCCACAGACTGGAATGTGCTTACATGGTTGGAATAATCAAACAAGGGAGGGAGGAGATGGAGACAGATGTGCAGGATAGAAGGGACAAAAAGAGTGTGCAAGAGTTAGACAAAGTGGATGCATCTATTGTATATCTATTGTTATCAAAGGTACATTAAAATAAGACACCAATTCCACTGTGGGTGTAAAGCACAAGATGTGAGAGTGAAAGTCTGAAATAAAAATAAAATGGAAGCACTGGGAGAATGAACAATAAGGTTGACTCAGTGTAAAGCTGCAGTAAGATAAGGAACAGAACTTGGACCAGGCAGGAGCTGACAGGGTAGGGGAAGTGGCACATCAGTGAGGGATTTTTGGGCCTTGTGCCCTGTGTTTCCATCCTACTTGTGAAGTGAACTGTACAGTCTGTCCTAAATAACAACCACCAGTAGATTTAAGCAAGAGTGACTTAGCAGTTTAGTTTTTAAAATCATGGATTTTCTCTTTTGATTCAGAGGTCAGTGTCAATTTTTAAATTCACTTGTTATATAATTTGATTCAGCTTATGCACATTTGTGTTTGGTCAGTTTGGTGCTCCATATGGTCGTGTTAGATATGAGACACGTGAAGTGTGCATGAGTTCACGTGCACGTGTTATCAATGGTACTTAATGACCTCAGACACACAAGATGAACCTTAATGAAAATCCACTGTTGCAAATTTAAGCAACTCTACCAACTTAGCCATTCCTACCGTGGCACACACAGGCACGGAGAAAAGCCATAGGCCTAATGAGAGCATCCCTTACCGTCTTAAGTTTTATGCATATAATGCTAAAAAAAAAAGTATATAAAAGCCATAAATATTCTGTTATCACTGTCCATATTTGACTAGTACATTACTTTGTGACTGGCAAACAAATCTTTTCTCCTTTCTGTGAATGCTGATGGCTCTAACAGACTAAGTGAACAAGTACCTTTATACCTCAAGTGGAGTCTCCCTTTTAATTGCCTTGCTAATCATCTCCTTTATAAGGTTTTTTTGTTTTGTTTTTGTACTCGTTTCAACAGCTGCAGCCATTATGGTTACGTTCATTATTTCCTATTGAAACAAGCTGGATAGCAATGAGCAGTTTTATTATTGTAGGCCTCTCTCTCTGTTCTGATGAGTCACTCTGATGGCTGATTCAATCTGCCTCTGATTGGCAGTTCTTATTTTGTTTGTCCTCTAATTAGCTGTTCCAATAATAGGAAAGGGAATGATTTTTTTTTTTTCTCAAACTGAGAGGAACACCATGAACTTGTATAGATTAGGTGCAAGGATCTATGAGTGTACATCATTCAGTCTCCACTCCAGTGAGAGTCTGAGGTTGTTCTCTTGAACTGTTGCCTCGGTAGATAAAAATATAAATGTATCTGTCCTTAACTTGATAAAATCTGAGTCATGTTATTCACCTTTACTTGTACAGCATGACATACTGTCTGTCTGAAAGAGATGCAGCCTTGGTAGAAAGTGGGTTAACAATAACACCAGTTGCTGTGCTAGAGCTTAGTTTAGAAGCACATGCAGGAAGGCCTCTTGGTCCTCTCATCTTTTTTTAGAAACATTTGACTCTGTAAAATTCAGATACATTATGTCCGCTGTTTACAGCATCCAGTGCACAGGACACAGAATGACTTGACACAGAATGATTGTGGCCACCGGTAGTTAAATCAGTGTCCGCACTTCTTAGTCACTTAATTTTATTAGTAGCACTACAAGTGCTCAATAGATAAAGCCCTGAGTGAAGAAAATTTGAGTACTGCCCTGAGTGCACGCAAACACACTTGCATAAGTGTTTGCTCACTGGCACACGTGAGTACAAGTGAGTGTGCCTTATGTTTTCTCAACCAACCAGCGATGTTCAACAGTCACAAGTTGGGGCTTTAATCGGGGTCTATATGAGTCCACATGCACACCATGTGGAGTCATCTGGCTTATTGGAGCAGAAACGTAGCTGTACACCAGTGTTGAATTGAGGCTGTGAGAAGTGCTTCATTAAACAGCTCCTGAGACTCGATCATGACTCTCTGCATACCAACCTGTTGTTGAGGGTTATCAGCCTGGCTTCAGAAACATTTGAAACAAATGAGGATTACACTATACTGTACATCCCAATGAAACTACAGCATCTCAATCCAAATAACTATTTATTGCATCCAATACTTATTATAATATATATTGTTACTACTGATTGTAAAACTGTGCAATAACAGCGAACCATAGTGCAGTTGTTTTATTCATTCATATTGTTGATTTAAATTTTTATTATTTTTTTATTTAAATAGTTTATTTTTAAATATAGATTGTTTTTTCATACTGCACACATTTTTACCTCACATTTGCACATTGTACTTCTGTAACATGGAAATGTCTGTGGGATGAATAAAGGCTTATCTTATCTTATCTTATCTGAACTCATGACATGAGCATAATGACTTGCTGCTCATGTGAAAACCTAAAATGTGTGTACTTGTGGGTACAGACAAAATGGTGGAACTTAGGTTGATTTTATAACGGTCATGAAATAAATACAATTCACATACACCTACATTACTGTACACCGGTTACTTGTACTACAGTATTTTGTTTGCTTTTGGTGCTGATATTTTGTTGTTTTCTTGTGCTTCAGAGGTGCCAATGGTTCTGTACCTGTTTCTGCTCATCTCTCTGGTCTGGTTGTGGGGAGGACTCCACATGGGCTACAGGTACATGTGGATGCTCATTCTCTACGTCATCTTCAACTGCCTGCTGGTAAGCTTTTTTACTTCTTGTATGATCGCATTTGTCATTCATTTGTTTGCATGCATGCTTACTTGTTTATATTTATCTTCATTGCAACCCCTTTTTGGTTATACGTGTACCAGGAAGCTTAGTGTTCTTTTTTCTGTTATTGACCAGTCTAATTAATCTTATCATTAGTGCTGTCATTATTTTCACTTGTGTTACCACCTTACATTTATATATTAATATAGTTGTCATCTATGTTACTGTCCCTAGTGCAGAGTTATGAAATTGAAGTTGATCTAAAGAAATGTCTTTGATATGCATCATTTAGCATAACATGAAATGAATGAATTTGTTATACAAAACACAACACCATCCCAAATCTCCACATTACCTCCTAGCAAAATGTTGCTGTTCTGAAATTCAACTGTGAACTGTGCATAGTAAGCCAGGTGAAAACTTGAGGGTGCTGCAGGGTGTAATAGCATGTGTACGTTTTGGGTTAACAAAGCTTTATTTTTTGGTGCACTAGTTGCTCAACATGTTAGCATTTTAGAGACTGTAATATAAGAGCGTTTTCTTTTGTTCTTACAAATGCTAAGTTTATAATGAGACCTGTGTGTGTGTGTGTGTGTGTGATGTGTTGCTGACTTAGATAGTGAAGGATTGATACTTGATCTCACTTTGAAGCCCTGCTTTGATGTGTTAGCGTGGAGAGCCTTAGGAGTGGAGAGGGAGGGTTATCACTATGTCACTTCTCTCTGTGTCTCTCTCTGCAACTTTCATTTGTGTTTCTATTTGTTGTCTCTCTTTCAATTTGCTGTTCTATCTCCCTGTTCAGACTCTTTGGAGCTCAAGAACAAAGATTAATGAGGCACAAGATAACTATATCTTTTCACAGCTGTAAACCTACAGAGTTGCATAACACATTATCATCAGTGATTATAGGTTGAACTCAGCTAATGTCTTCTAGATATCTGTCAAGCTCTCCTAGCACAACCCTCCTTCGTACAATAGCTCCTTTTCTTTTCTTGTCTGGTCTATAAATGTTTGTGGTCTCTTCTGTCATCCTCTGGGAGACACCATCTGTCTGTAAAGTGTGCCTCAAGAGGGTTGTGGTAACCTGTGGTGATATGTGGCATCCACGTGCTAGAGAAAACAGTGTTGTACTAAAGTAAACTTCTCCTCTTGGCACAGTGACTAATGAAGAAAAGTGATTTTCATTCCAGCGGTCGATGTCGCACTTAGCACTTGTTGCTGAGCTCCAGTCTAATTTGTCCCACTCTGTGACATCATGTGGCCAGTTTCTTTAGGTGACCAATAGTATAGTGCCACTCTTTAAGGTCACCTTTCACTGGTTACATGAGATTGAATGACATATTCTCAAACCTCGTCAGTTTTTCAAGATCCAAATTTCACTTTTCCTTCTACATAGCCAAAATCCCTGTCTTTTTCCCATAGGACGAGTCCAGATTAAAGCTGGACTCTTTGTAAGACTCTTTGTAGGAGCCTTCATGTATTCTTGTCTTTGATTTAGGCCCCTCAAGGCCTTCTTTGTCCTTCACCTTCATTCTTTATTCAGTTCTTTAATGCTATAATTTCCCAGGTTGTTTCATTGCCCTCAGGTTGGAAGTTGTTATATTGTATTTCTAGCAGATTGCATGTTGTTTCCTTAATGCCATGAATTTTCCATTAGGAGAACTTTCCATGTTAACTTGCTGTTTTTGTTGTTGATGTGGTTGTGTGGCCCTCCTCCTGACAGGTGATTTGTAAACACCAAAACAGTTACAGATGTTACAGCTGTGCACAGCTGTGTTGCAGAAAATGCTGTGGTTATTCAGCGCTATTTGTAGAAAGCAACTTTTGTACCCAGCACAAAACAAATCACATTTCAACAAATCAAATATTAACTTTTAAATCCCCATATCACAGTTTTTTCTCTCCCCATTTCTCCCATCCCATGTTTTCTACCGAACTGTTACTCTGGGTCCACATCTGTGTCTCATCAGGCTAAATTAGAAGACAATAATCAAATCTACACAGCACTATCCTCATTATCTCCTCCTGCAGCGTCCGCTCTGCCAGTAACCCTTACCTCTTTGTACCATCACGGTCAGAAATATCCACAGCCATGAAGCAGCACCACGCTCCGTTAAAAATCAATTTCACCCCCCGCTTCCTCATTCAACCTTTGGACATGCCTAAAAATAGGACACCAGATGTGTGTGTTTGTGTTTGATGTGCAGAAATGAAGACCTGGGCCCAAATGTGCCCACATGTGCAAATAAGCTGAAAAAAATCAGGATTTAGAAGAAAATAAATGTGTTGCATTTATGAATGTAAATGAAAATAGTTTGCAGCAGTTTTTACAGGTAGGAATGAATGACCTATAACATCAATTAACCAGTTTCAACTAGAAATACATTTCTATTTTTAACAAATCACTCTCACAAGTGATTTCTCTTATTAAAAGTTTTTAGTCTCTAAAGACATAACCTAGGTCCTGAGTCTTATGTTAAAAAAGCCGGTTCCTCAGGGTGCACATCCTGCTGATGATCTGTGCTAATCACCCACATTAATGATGAACAATGGGCATACAGTATGTAGCAGCATACACACCCTATATGTGAATACACACCTCGTACACATGTCATTAAGCAAGAAGTTCATTTCCTTTCTTAACTTTGTAAACATAAACTGCACATCAACTTACACAACGTTACATAACACAAAACATAATGAACATGGTATGCATTTATCATTTTAAAGCCCACTCACATTGGCCTCATCTACCTTTACATAAGAAGCACTCACAGTTTATGTAGCTTTTAGAGTTGCCAGACTGTAAAGCGCAGCTAATGACCTATGAGGTGTTTCATGTGTTTAACCTCCTTGCAGCCTTTTTTTACTTTATTACAAGCTGAATGTTCCAGTTTTACAGTGCACCATAAACACCCATTTCCCTGTTATAGTTCCTGTTGTTTTCTTCATAATGTTGATCGTAACCATCACCGGTCTTTATAATCCCTTTTCAATGGGTAATGATGATAGCTTTACAACATGTAAGAGTGTGCTTGGCAAGTTTGTTGTCAACCATCTAATCTGCAGATGTGCTCTGTGTTTGACCTAAAACTGAAGCATGTGGTTTGTTACCATGCAAATTTTTATTTTTAATATGCAACAAAACTTCATATTACATTGTGAGATTAAAAGTCAGGGACGAGTTATGGTCCACTGCCATTGCCACTGTTACAGGCTACATTATGAGATGCGTGCAACTGTCCGCACGCACATTTACACATTTGTCCCCTGCACGTGTACGTTCCATCTTTGTCTGCAGCCGCCATCATCGTCCAGTGATGTGTGTTGTGAAATATGGGATGGTCTTGAGGTATCTGACACTACGGTGTTTTGGAGTAATTCACAGCCTGGTGCTGTTGACCAGGATTTGGTAATGACGAGGAAGTGGTAGAAGCAGAAATACCAGGGTGCCAATGATGTCATGGCCCAATAATGAAGCAATTCTTCAATGTGCAGGAAGAGATGCTACTAAAAATGATGTGATACTGAATATAATATGATGTTATATGACCCAGTGTAGCAAGCTTCATGGAGGACACTGCGTATTATTGCCATTGATTTTCTTCCTATTCTCCACAGGGTTTGTATGTGTTTTCAGTGTACTTCCTCATGCACAACCAGCTGTGTTGGCCAACTAAAGCCAGTTACACAGTGGAGATGAGTGGCCATGACAGCCCTGACCCTACCTACCAAGGAGGGGGACCCACAACTGTAGGGGGCGACATCAACAAATCAACTCAGAATCTCATCAGCGCCATGGAGGAGGTACACACACAAACACACACGTTTAATGAACAGTATTTAATATTGACATGTCTGTTATCATTTATCTCACCATTTGTACTGCAGAAATATGAGTATGCAGGTATTAAACCAAAAGAGCATATTGACTTTGTGCGTCAGGTAATCTACCATACCTGCTGTACTTAATAGTTATTCAGATTATTCCTGTATTCAGCACATTATCTATATGGTTTAGCTAAATGTGCTTAATTAGACTTTTGAATGCAACCTTAAAACCACTGTTTTAACAATATGTTCTCTGTGCACTCTCTTGTAGAGCTTTCCCTACATCCCCAGAGCTCATCAGTTAATGCAATATAACATATTAATCTTGTAAAAGTAACACAACTGACTACAAACATAAGACCCAAGTTGTACATTGATCTTTGCTTTTTTCTTTTTTTTTGCTTTATCTGCCCCCTACTATCTTCCACCTTGTGGCTTTCTCTTTTCTCTTTCAATGCTCCGGCCTCCCCCCTTTTTTCATGCCCTCATCTTTCTTTGACCATTCCTGATTCTCCTTCACACAATTCTCACTCACTCACTCACTCACTCACTCACTCACACTCTTTTGGCCTGTCCTCTTCAAGTTGACTCTCACTATGTAACTTCTATTTCAAATTGTCCATATTTAAATGGTCAATGCTCACTGAAAACATACTGTACTAACACACACAGATGCAGTACTTCCATAGTGCCACATTCACCTCACAACTTTGTCCCAGGAGAATATCCCACAATGTCCAAGCTGGTGAGAGGAAGACAAGGACATAGAAAGATAGGGTCTGGTTTAACTTCATTACTCCTGGGAACTCCCACCTCCCACTCTTTTTCTCAATCCCTCTCCACACGTACAACTCAAGTAATCTTGTTTTATTCATGAGAGCACACTCCTGCCTCTCTGAGATTTGGCTAGAGACCAATGAGAATAATCAGATAGAGATTGCTAAGAGTGTCAATGTGAGTGTTAGATGAGTGAGGATTTGTGAAGTGGATTGGTTAAAAGGAAAGTGAGATTAAAATAAGGATAGGAACACATAATTAGTGGGTTCAATAGCTTATTGAAAAGTCTGAGTCATCCACTCACTGCTCCCCCCCAGAGTGGATCTGACAGATCTGAGGTGCCTGGTGGTGCTTAATTCACCTCACCAGGACACTCTGTACCGGTTACAGCCCAGCAAGACTCAGAAATTTGTATAACACACAGACAGTCACATTTATGCTTCTACATGGACAGATTAATCATGAATTTGTGGATGGGTTTATCTGGTTCCATGCTTATTTATTTATTTGTTTTTGTATTTCCCATCCTTCCTGCATGTTGTTGCATTTATGAGTGAAGAAATGAATTAATAGTTTCAATAAAGAATTTCAGACGTGCTATTATCTAACTGCACTGACAGAATAATTTACCTTTAAACTCATGCACCCACTGTGACTCTGTGTGTGGGTTACACTTAAAGTTTCAGTGATGGACAACATGCACTCTGTCTGACCCTAACTCATCACAGACAAAATGACACAGCTGACAGATGAAGCCTTTTTCTGAATTAAGTTTGTACAAGTGTGCATTAAGATTGTATAATGAATTGTTGACATATTTTTGCTTTTTTCCTTCATGTCAAGTATTTTTGTGTTAGGGTGTACTTCCTGTTTATAATAGCTGCCAAGCCATTTGCATTATTATCATGCATTTTCAAGTTATTCAGTAAAGATGACTTGTTGTAGAATAATGCAGTATTTGGCCTTTGTGATTGTGCTCATATGACTTGTGTGTGTCAGGTGTCAGCAGACTGGGACCAAGCATCGTTGCGGCCAAGCAGCCAGCCCAGCAGTCTGTTTAAACCTAGTCCTGTGATGGGGACATATACCACCGATGGAGGCTTTATCAACACCAATTTGGTGACAACAGATGAGGAGTCGCAAGAGTTTGACGACCTCATATTTGCCCTAAAAACTGGTGAGGATACTGGCAACATATTCTGTTGCATTTGTGTAGGGACGACTAAAGTTTCATTTTATTGATTTGATTGACCTACTTTAAAGGTGCTGTTGAAGGTTAATGGTGAACTGACCTTGTTAGGGAGCAGCGCAATCAGAGAAGTTTCCAGAAAATTAAACTGCGCTAAAGAAATTGTCAGGAACTCAATTAAAACAAATTTTCCCTTGGCTATCAATATTGCTATTATAAAATCTAAAGGGTCTCCAGGTTTAAAAAGAAAAGGTTGATCAAAGTAAGCACGGGTATTCAAGTAAATGGTTAACAAGCACTAAAAAAATTACCTCCAGCACTTGATTAATTTTTTACATATTGAGTTAGTTAAAAACATTACTTGAGTCAAACTCGGAATTAGCTTATAAACACAACCTGGGAACACTTCTGTCCACTGAGGTTCCATGAACAATAAAAATACAAGCAGAGTTAACAGTGCAAAAGAGATCAAAATAAGAGAGATGAAAAAATTATATTTATATAATTTTAATTATAATTTATTATATATATATATATCTCCACTGAGCCATCCAAAGTGTATGGCAAGTAAGAAGACCTGGACAGCACCAGGCCCTGGCGGCCACTGACATCAACACAAGGAAGCTCCTTACAATGCTCATAGGGTTTCACCCCAAATAAAGCATCCTGAGTATGTACACTAAGGAAGGAAGGCTAAGGAATAGTGAGCATCAAAGACACTATCCAGGAAGCAACAAACATCCATGAATACATCAGGAAGATGGCCCCAAGTGATGACTTGTTAAGTGAATACCTCAGGCAGCAGAAACCAGAGGAGCAAGAAGAGCAGGACCCGCATGTAAGAACAAACCCCTGCAAAGTGTGTACCACCAGCAGATAAAAGAAGTGGCTGATATTGAAAAATTCTACGAATGGCCAGACAAAGCTGGACTGTAAGAGAGCAAAGGGGCACTTATCCACGCAGCACAGGAACAGGCTCTAAATACAAGATTAATAGAGACCACAATCTACTATACCAGGCAGGATTCCAGGTGCAAGCTGTGCAAAGATGCCCCTGAGGCAAGCCAGCACATAACAGTGGGCTGCAAGATGTTAGCAGGGAGGAAATACATGGAGCACCATAACCAAGTGGCTGACATAATGCACAGACACATCAGTGCCGAGTACATGCTGGAAGTCCCAAAGTCAAAATGGGATACACCTCTGAAGATGGTTGAGAATGACTGAGCTAAGATCCTGTGGTTCTTCCATATAAAGACAAACTGGTAATGTAAAAGGAATCAGACATAGTAGATGTGGACAAACAGAAGAACAAGGCTGTAGTGATAGATATAGCAATCCCAACTGATAGCTACATCAGGAAGAAGGAACACGAGAAGCTTGAGAAATATCAAGGGCTGAAAGAGGAGTTTGAAAAGATGTGATAGATAGATAGATAGATAGATAGATAGATAGCTCTGTGTGTGTGTGTCTGTGTGTGTGTGTGTGTGTGTTTGTTTATTTCATAGATTACTCACATAGAGTATCCACTATCTATTAGCATTGGCTTTGCTTATTCATTTTTTTGCTGACCTTAAAGCTCTCTGCTACCATAGAAACCGTCCCCCCTTTGTTGCTGCCAATGTTTAATGCGGTTCTCACCCACGCCCACACACACACACACAGTCCTGTCCTTACTCTTTCAAATCACTGAGTAATTGTCTCACAGTGTCAACAGGAGCCTCAGTACACTGGGAAAGTTATTATGAGACATCACCAGAGAGAGGAGAACTGGAATAACACTTGAAAAGTAGTCTTGGAATGAAAAATGGCATGAAAAACAATAATGATGATACTGATGCCTCAAAGCAAGAGGCAGGATCTTTAAAAGACATTATGAAAATTAAAAGCCCCTTTTCTTTTGGAAACTTCAAGTGAAGATGCCAGGAACATTCTTTTGTTTTTGTTTTGATTTTAACATCAGTTTGCTTTCCATTGCTCATACTTGGATGTGATTGTTATTCTTTGGTTATTTATTCCTCCACAGATCAATGTCAGTCCTTGCTGCTCTCTACTGTGACACTCAGTTTGAACTTTACAGTATATCCCACATCACGGAAAGAACAAATTCGCTCTGGGAGAGATAGGAGATATGTTGTCAAGATCGGCAGACCAACCAGATAAGACCCTAAAGTTAATGCGACTGAGTCAGGTCACACTGAAATTTTCCTGTTGCTCTCTCAAGATTCTGGAGAAGAGAAATAAGTTTCAAGGAAAATAAATAAATAATTAGCAGTTAATCAGTGATGTCAGGCCTGTAATGTTATGAGCTACCGTACCGTGGTTTGATTTGACTTTGAGTAGAATGTTGTCCTGTTTCACATCTTCAAACCTACATCAAGCCTTATTTGTTGAAGCCTTACAGATTCTGTTCAGACACCTAAGGGCAGCATGGGCCTCTAGGAAGCAGCACTAGAGACATGCTAGCGTGCATCACAGGCAAACAAAACCTGTAACTATGGAGACGGCTAAGTTAAAGTCCTGCTTAACAGGTGTGAATTCAAGAGAAGTATGGATTACACTAATTGGATAGTTTTACACTAAATAACAAAGTTGGACAGAGATACTGTAAGTGTGTGGACGAGGTATATCAGACCTAGAAATGTGGGTTAGTACATGTGTGCATTTCCATGCTTTCTTCTCCTTCTTCATTTTTTTCTTTACTGCCTCTGGCTGTCCTGCATCAATGAGGTGTTTAACATTAAATAGCTTCGGCAGCAGACAAGCTTGGGATTATATTGTTCCTCTTGTCAGCAAAAAATTGTAATCATAATAATGCATGTGTAGCATAGGGGCAAGTCTACAGGATGTAATTAAATCAAAGCATTTGGCTCATCGCAGGTCTCTGGCCTGTCCTCAAGAAAATATGCTTATCTGTCCACTGGACACCTCCTATTTGTGTGTGGAAAATATAATCTCTTAGCTAAGAGACTTTTTTCCGTTTCCAACATTACCAGGTGACCTCTGACTTTCTCTTTGTCTGCATGTGTCACACTGAACTTATTCGCTGGTTAAATCCAAACCAGTGAGTCAGCAGTAAAGATCATTTCGTGTTCAGAATTACATAATAGGACAGTGTAATACGTGTTTTAATGCCTAACTGTTAATATACAGACAAGGATGCATACATGTACAGTACATACTTTAAGTGTTGGTTTTATTGTTACTGATCAAAGTCCTCATATTATGTCATATCACAAGTGCATTTTCTGGCTACAGTTTATAGATTAAAACAAACGACATTCAAAAACAAGAAATAAGTCAGTCTCAACAATCTTGTTAATTAAGAGCAGTAGTTTAAATAACAACATGTAAAGCGTTAATTTAAAGTACATTCAGTAAGTTTACCAAAATGCCTAATATGTGACTACACCTTTGACTTATCACTTTGTTTTATCATCTAATTTAACTCTTACAACAGAGCCTGTCAGTCATCAGTCTGCTTCATTTACAACTTGGTACTATGACTGATGAGATGCTGTTCAGTACAGATTTCTGATAACAGTCTGATAACTTGAAGATTTTGTTTTATTGAATTGATTGTATATTATCTTGTTGGCAGTAGATGCAATGTAACAGACAAATGGCACAGTCAGGCAGTTACATATACTGTGTTGACCATGAAGTAATTACCTTACAGAAAATATGTATCAGTTTGAATAGAAGTGTAATGTTGATATCTTTTTTGTCTCTTTTAGGGACTGGTCTTAATGTCAGTGATAATGAGTCCATCCCTGGAAGCCATGATGGAGGGAGCGTAACCAGCTCCCAGATAGTTGAGCTGAGACGAATCCCCATAGCTGACACACACCTCTAACCTTTTCCCCTCATACATATCCAATGTCCCCTACTCTTTATATCAGAAAGAAACTTTTTCAATACAGTATTTTTATATTACAAAATGCTTTTGCACTAAACAGTTTTTTAATAGCTAAAGTTTCATATAGATGTTTCATACTGTATATTTGTGTTTCTGTACAGCTGTCTCATAAATACAGTAAATGTTTTACTAAATTGATTTTTTTATTTCTTTGTAATGGGAGTGTTTTTTTAGATAGATGTGATATTTTTTCTGTAGAGATTTAGGAAGAGAGACAGCCAGATGTGGTGCTTTAGGACAATGGTTGCTGCTGAGGATGGAGATTAAGTAACACCGCTAATAAATAACTTACACTTTAATAGGCTGATTTTATTTTTTATTTTCAAAACTTATGAAATGCAGGTTGGCACATCTTTCATGGGTAAATAAATGAGCGGCTCTTCAGTCAGGAATCCCACACTCATGATGGATAGTTTGCGTGAGAGATCGCAGGAATTTCACAAATGTTTTCTACAATGAGGAGAGGTATGACTGCCCTGCTGGGGTCTGCAGAACAGAGGAGTATGGAGAAATTACGAGAAACAACTTCAACTGGACCTTTGAACCTGTCTCATGTATGTGCCTTGAACTCTGTCCTCCATCAACTAGACTGGAAAGACATTTTTTTAACATGTAGACTAATTATTTTTATTCAGAGTGAATTGATGGTGTTTTCCTTTCTCTGAGACCTGTAAAACATATTGATTCTCTCACAGCTCACTATAGTTGGAGATGGTGTGACTTGAAGTGTGCAAAACTTCCTTTCTCGACCCTTGTGGGAGAAGCATTAAGCAAACTTTGTTCACAGTGGAGATTTGCTTAGATTCAGATTTCTCAAACCTGACAAAAAAAAAAATCCCATCCCAGAAGACAACAATGTTCAGTGTGCGTGTCTTTTCTGTTTCCTTTGAGATGATTACTTCACTTTGAGGCCCATCCTTTAACCATCAGTAGGGGCTTTTCCTCTGGGAATTGAAGGAAAACACAGCTGTAATGAGCAAAGACGTCATTACTCCATTTAGCGAAATAACACCCCACTATTTAATGGCAGCAACTTCTGAGTTTGTGTTCACCAGGAGCAAATGAGCTTTTATAATATTGCAGTAAAATCATTTGTTTGTCATCTACCATTTCCAAGCGCCTCCTTTTATTGTTTACCTCCTTCGAAGAAAAGCAGTTAAGACACAAGCAATTAATTTTATGTTATTGCAGCCTCCCCTCATGGCAACATTGCAACTTTGACAAATTTCCATTATGTATCCATTAGCATGAACTGCAACGCCTGTAGACTGCATTTTGTCATCACTGTTAATGGCTTACTCTTCAACCTGTAGTAGTAATTTTGGAAGCTACAAGAGCATAAGCGATCTGCTGCAAAAGAAACACTCCCTGGACGTCAGACCTGCTAATGAATATCTATATTAAGTGATGTATAAAAACTGTTGTCAACTAAAGCATGGTATACTTTATTGCCCCTTTTTGTTATGTAATTAACCCCAGTATAAACAATCAATATTAATTCCTGAGGTTAAATCCAGTATTGGACAACGTACAGAGTGCACCCTGCCTCTCCCAGCCTCCAACAACAAAAACTAAACAAAAATAACCCACAGCTAAGGCGTCAATGGAAGGAAATGTTTGACCAGAATGATCGACTGTTTTCGTGCTCACGTTATCTATCTAATACATCTTAGCTAGGGCAGTTAAGATATAGTAGATAGCCACGGCAAACATTTTGATGTCCCAACTCACCAGCCTCAGTCCCAGAGACACCAGACTGCACACAAACATGTTTATGCTGAGCTCCCTGCCTGTGTGCCCTTCCTGTCTGTGTGTGCCCAGAGGAAGTGAAACAGATAAGGCAGCAGACAACCAGGCAACAGCTGATTCACAACTCGCTTGCAGTCCGTTTGTATGGGTGCTCAGATGATGACTCTGCATTTCTAGCTGTCAGTGAATCATGTTTGACATAAGGTTGTCCAATAAAATAACGAAGGGGAAACTGCAAACACAGAGGGGTGTAAACAGTACAGATTCATCCCATTATATCCTGTTTATACTTAATACTGATTACTCTGTTAAAAATTCTTATGGCATTTTTAGTAAAATTGTCTTTTTTATGCAAATGTGTGAAATAAATAATTGCATCTGTCCTTTGCAGAATTGCCCATTAAAAACAAAAAGCATACAGATGCAAAAATTATATCATTGTGTTTATTTCTATGCTATCTGTGTCATTCAACTGACGTTTATTATGACAACAGTCTCCATGGGTTACATCATTCTAAAATTTAATGGAAAGGGTGTGAAACTCTGAAAACATGATAATGCCAACATTGGGAATTTGGCTTCCTCTTGGTCTTTACAACATAATGATGGTTAGAATGAACCATTGTTCGGGCCTGACTAAATCCACAGGTTAGGTGAATACAAGCTATTCAGACTGTTAACAGAATATGCACCCTGTTAAATCAATACAGCAGACGAAATGAATAAGTTGCAATTTAACACCCCTGTTTTCATATCCTTGTCAAAATGATCTGTGCCTCACATAACTCAGCCATCTTGTGGTGAACGCACATTCTCGGTTATTTCAGTACATGTTGATGTTGGGTACTGACAGTCTCAGCGTACCAGACTGTATCTAATTACTGTAAACGTCCTTCATTAAAAGTATCTTGGCAGTGCGGGTGTAATTCAATCAACCAATCAGCCCCTTGTGATGTCTGTCAGGTAAACTTGCTTAAAGACAATGTGGCGAGTATCTAAGCTGATTTCGGAGGTTTAACTCACCATAGAGACAGATGAACACTGCTGTGCGCGCATAGTTTCTTACCTAACAAATAACAGAACTTTTGCATTATCTACCCCCACAGAGATTGCTGAGCAAGCATTGCTGTTAAAGTTCACAACCTCAGTCGAGTTCAAGTACAGATGATTCGCATTCGTGCGTCTGTGTATTACGCCAACATGGCTCCTTGTATTCCCACTACATTCCCCATGTGCCTGTCAGCTTCCTCTGAAACACACCGCAGGGCAAAAAAAAAATCTGCACCTAGACTCAGCTGAGGCTTCATTCATGTATGCAAAGTTGCACTATGTGAGGAGTTGGGACAGAGTGACTCACAGGTCAACATGCTTAAATGAGAGTGCTGGCGCTTTTGTCTGTGTGTGTGCGTGTGTCCAAGGATGGAACCTGACAATCAGCTCAATGAGAACACGCATACAATGTGTGTCTGTGTGTGTATGTTTGTCTATGCAGGCTTATACTGCTCTTCATTAAGATGGCAGATGATGACCTTTACTATAATGAGGTCAGGGCATGCTTCTCTCTCTACACTCAGACAACTCAAAGTGATTTGGACAATCTTGTCATCCACTGTCATTTACTTTGGATTCATTACTTCAAACTGCCGTGTCTGACATCACCAACTCGTCTTAGAAAGTATCCGGTCACTTCAAGCAGTGCCAGTGGTGTCACACTGCTTGACAATATTGACTATGTGTGTATTGATGGGTGATTAGATGAGTCTAATATGGTCTGTGTGAAAGAGTTACTTAAAAAACTTACAGTACAGTACCAGTACCGGCACTTGGTTAAACTCAACAAAATTTTGTAAATGTCTTTTGAATCGTTGCCTTTCATTCTTTAAATATATATGAAAAAAAGCCTTAACTTGACCTTAATTCCAGTGGCTCTCTACTAATTTAACTTAATTACAATAAATAAGATGCACTTGGGCCATTGGATGCCAGAAGTATTTTCCAGGAGTCCACCATTTGCTCAGTTTTTATTTGAAGCTGCTGACACCCAGGTCAGATGACGTGACCTTTTGACTCTTTCCATTCACTTACTTTAAAGGTCAGGCCGATTAAACGAGAGCTTTGTGGAGGTGTAGCTGGGAGCACTGCTGCAAACAGGATGTCTTAAACCGCAGATGTAGACACTATAGATGGGTGTAGTAGGATGATTAGAAAGAGGGATTCAAAGATTCAAAGTGGTACACAGCACAGCCACTTCAAGTTATGGATACAACTGTAGTGAAGAAAATAGAAGAAGGAAGGAAAATAGGTCAACACTGGCTTCCCCTTAGGTCAGATGTTTCTTTGATGTCTTCATTGTTTGTCCACCACGTTAACAGGGACAGTATGTGTTGTAGATGCAGGCTGTAGTTTATCTATGAGCTGTGATTCTGCAAAATGAAAGGCAACACTGTCCATGGGGTCCATGCCAACATGGCTGACCAAGGGTCATAAATTTAGGGTCGTGTTTGGCCAACACTGGTAAACATATCATGTCTGCAAATGACCCTCTGTCTTGTTCTCACTATGCTGTCTAGCTGGCAAGAAAACTAAATCATCCCCTCTGTGGCATGTGTTTACTTGTGCTTATAGTACAGTACGTAAACTTTGACATGCATATGCGAGTGATTCCAAAATGAGGACATGTACGTGTTTATACATCTTCATATACATGCAAATCATACAGAGCCACAAACCAACATCTGAAACTCAGTTACCCAGTTAAGTGGATCAGAGGATGTGTTTTTTAAATGTTATTCTCTTTGCTTCTCTTAAGAGGTGCTGTGTTCTGGTGCATGTCAAAAGGACTGGTCTCTACAAGCTGTGCTGTCACTGCCATTGCTATTTGTGTTATAAGTGCATGCAAGTGTGTTTTATGCATGTGGCTTCTTGCAGTGAAGCTGATTACAAACAGAGCCTTGATAAAGTATAGCAGAGTATAGTAATAATGTATGGGCCACTGTAGCTCAGGAGGTAGAGCAGTCGTCCACAAATCTCAGGGTTGTTTTTTTGAGTAGGAGCTCCTGTCCCATCAGCGCAGTAATGATTGGATCAGGGCAAACTTCTGTAAATTGGGATAAAACACCCTGTCACTCAAATCCATAACAGCTATGACCCTAACAAGTAAGCAAAAGAGGTGGGAAGAAAGTTGCTATAGTTGAGTGATACAGGGGAAACTCAGTGGTGACCTTTCCAGGCTAAAGGAAGCGACAGATCATAAAGAGAAAGTTATCATGTTAAGCAGGTTCCTTTTTGTACATTCAGAATCAGGTTCTCACTGCTCATGACAAGATTAGTTATTGTAGTGTGTGACAAAATGTCAGACGCACTGCAGTCGGGGGAAAAGAGAATCTGACTGATCAATCATACAATGGAGTTACTGTAATGAGGGGAAAAGGCCCCATATGAGTACAGTTGTACAAGTACATGTGTGTACTATAATTGATCACAAAGTGTTATATCTGGTACATCTTATCTTCTAGTATTCCCATGACCTCCCCCTCAGCTACATGCCTGGATAAAGAATCTAATATCATCCATAACTGAGTGTTTTAAGGAACAAGAACAGAGACAGCTTATTTATCCTCAGTATCACTTGACTATGGGGGAGTTTGTAGATGTGATGGTAGTTATTCTGCCCTATGTATTGAAGTGTTTTTTTGGTCAAGACACTGAATCTCAGTGTGTGTGTGTGTGTGTGTGTTCCCCATTAAAAGTAAATTGTTCCCATCTACAGCTCTTCCACACTTTCACCTCAGTGATACACTGTTTATTGTGCTTTGAACATCTTTACCAGGAAGCGTTTATTCAGAGTTGATTCTTTATATGCTGCATACTTTATAGGTCAGATTGTTTACAGTCACCCACCTGTTGTTAAATATCCACAGGCGTGGAGGACAACAGAAGGAACCGCATAGAGAGTGTGGTCTTAGCAGCATTACAGTCAGCTGAGTGGGTGCTTGGCTGTTTTAAACTGACCACAGGAATTGAGGTGATATGCTTTTGTCCATTTGAATTCTTCACTGACAGAACTGGGTAAATTACACATCGTTATCTGCATAAAAAAAATCTTTTCTTGATTCAATTTTGTTCTGGCTAATAATGGTGTATCTTCCTTAAAGTGATCTTGGGCTTGTCTGGTACAGTGTCACTTAGGATGACAAAATAACTGAACACTGTTCAAATACTTCTACAAAATGGGAAATGAAGTTTTCAAAGCTTTCTTTGGCTTTGCTGTGAAATGCTAAGATGTCAACACATTCATCAACAGATATCAGGTTGAAACAAGGAGAGGTTGAGCGCATGGTGAGCAGTGTGAACTGATGAGGCGATTGGACCGATGTGTGTCACACATTCCTCTCTGTCTGCTCAGCTCACACATGAACAAATGAAAAGAACTCTTTGCAGCACTCACTACTGCAGTTCTCTTCATTTGGAGGGAAAGGAGATCGGCTGCCAAAAACGGACTCAGCTAGATGAAATCAGAGAGGCCTTTTAGTCTCTTTCTCTTTTTTTATTGGAAGGCCGCTCCAGATAATTAAAATGAGTCACAGAACTGGAGCAGACCGGACCAAACTGCCCTTGTCCTAAAGTGACTCTTTTGCTGATTTGTACCACATGCAAAGTAAAACTCTGTGTGTGTGTGTGTGTGTGTGTGTGTGTGTGTGTGTGTGTGTGTGTGTGTGTGTGTGTGTGTGTGTGTGTGTGTGTGTGTGTTTGCAGTCAGATGTCTCAGTACGAAGCAGCATGGGTGGAACTAGCGAGGGTGTGGTCCATCCCCTTTTTCCTATAGGCTGTTCCTGTGAGCTGAAACAATTATCCCCCGTCCACAACTGGACCCTCATGACTCAGTGGTGATTCAATGCTCCAACATGAGAGCAGATGAGAGGAGAATGGATGGAAACTGAAAGACACTAGCATTATTCACATCAAAGAGAGGAATGAAACAGGGGGGGAAACTAAAACTTAGTGATTTTTAAGATTCAATTCAAGATTCAAACGACTTTATTGATCCAATGGGGAAATTGTGTTAAGCTGCTTTGATTGAGAAGAAACTGAACTGGAAACTAAACAGAAAATAAGTAGGTCCCACAACTTCAACAGATTGTCTAATTAAGGGAAGAAGGAGATATGAATTTGGATAAGATTCCAGTAAGGAAGACAGAAGATTTGGTTTCATCCCAAATCTTTTCACGTCAACAGAAATGCTGAAAAGCACATAAGCAAAGCAGGAGTTTTACTGAAATTTAGACTTTTTTAAAACTTTTATGTGCAAATAAAAAAGGTTTTAAAATTATAAGTTGTCGTAGGTCATTTATCTGTTGTGTAGCCCTGGTCTGTTGTGGTTTCTGATGTCACAGAGCCAACTCAAATCCCATTAATATTTCAGCAGCTGTCACTTTGTTATGACTAATATCTTTTGTGGCTTTCATCAAATTGTCATTTGGACACAACCAGCAAGGTTGCTAGGGGACAGCATGGACACACAACTGAATTGCAATTCAGTGTGTGTGTGTGTGTGTGTGTGTGTGTGTGTGTGTGTGTGTGTGTGTGTGTGTGTGTGTGTGTGTATGTGTCACCTGGTCATTTCTATCCATTCTGATAGAATTAGCTTTACAGACACCAGCTGGGGTGACAGACCAAGTTGTTTACAAGTTATTCTAAACCAAGAAGCATATATAGACACAGGGATATCTCCACTATTTCCATCAGTGTGGTCTACAACAAACAAATGGAAACATCTAGAAAATGAGCTTAAATCCTGAGATATCTGGAAACATATAAGTTTAACATCTCGTTATCAGAAGTGAACAACAGTAAACCTAAGATGTTGATAAATGAGTGTTTGTAATATTTCTTCCCTGTTATGGTTCAGATGTCTAAAACAGTCACTTAGTGAAACAAAGCATCTCAATCCCTGTAAACAATGTCTTCTTGGAGGCCATCAAACCTCTCAAAAACTTTATATTCTTATGTTTTGTTTCTGAAACAAAGTGAGTAGCCTCTGCTAAAGAAAAGAAAAGAAAAAGGTTTTCCCCATTTTAAATGTTTCCTCTACAGTGAGACAGCAAAGGGAACAAAACACAAATCTCCTTCACTCATTTCTGCAATTTAGTCAAGTGTTTTTATTCAAGCTGCTGCTGCTGCAGGGTTGTTTTAATGTCAACTCATATATAGACTAATCAACAGCAAGTGTCCCTGTCCTAATTTGAGCAAGGCCAAAACAAAGTTTTATGAGTCATAGTAAAGAGTGTTTAAGTCTTGACAGGAGATCTCAAAGCTACACATGAGCATAAACTAAAAATAGCAAGGCACAATTTTACCTTAGGCCTGTCAGCATACAGTACTTCATATCACTTGAGCATTTTCTCAGCAGGTGGCATACTTTTAAAAGGGTTAGAAAGAAAACATATTGACTTTATCCTTTTTCAGCTGTTCCACAAATGGTCTAACTTTTTTCAAATACCACAAGTAACACACGAGCAAAACCCATTTGAAACTTGTTCCAACACATGCATAGTTTCCCCTCTGATGCCCCATTGTACAGCTAGCCTCAATTTAATTTGTGGATAAGGTCACTGAGCTATTTTGGAAGTTACAGGGCTTTCACCTAGAGGGTGTTAAACAGAATGATCTGGGTTAGAGAAGAAAAGGCATGTGCTGTTTGCTACCCTATGCACAACACCACTGACAGCCCTGGGCTGGGCAATGTTTGACCTACAAATCACACTGTTGTTGGTGAGTTTTGGAAAATGTCAAAATGAGTCTCCATCAGCTTCACCAAAATATCTTCATCACACATCTATTTGGAGATATTGAATGACTAGAGGACATAGTACATAACATACAATAAAATCACTTAGTTTGTGATACATTAGACAAATGAGAGTGGTATGAGGGACATAATTCAATTCAATTCAATTCAACTTTATTTATATATCGCCAATTCACAACAAAGTCATCTCAGGGCACTTTACAGAATAAAGTCAAGATTATAAAGATATATAAAGAGAGAACCCAACAATTCCCCCTGGAGCAATCCATAGGCAACAGTGGAGAGGAAAAACTCCCTTTAACGGAAGAAACCTCCAGCAGAACCAGGCTCAGGGTGGACGGCCATCTGCCTCGACCGGTTAGGGTGAGTGGAAAGGGGAGAGAGAAAAGAACAGAGCAACAAAAAGCAACAACAAAACATCGGGCAGATTGGTAGGACCAGTAGCTGCACGCTGGAAGACACACAGCTTCAAAGCCGGGGGACACCTGCAGAAAGGGACAGAGAGAGGGGGACAGAGGAGGACAAAGACAACTACGGGAGAGAACACACAGAGTTAATGACATACAGTGGTGACAATTGCTGGATGAGAGGAGAGGAGAGATGGTCAAGAGGAGGAAAGGAGCTCAGTGCATTGGGGGGTGGGTCCCCCAGCAGTCTAAGCCTATGGCAGCATAACTATAACTAACTATATGCTTTATTAAAAAGGAAGGTTTTAAGCCTAGACTTAAAAGTAGATAGGGCTATATTTAAACTAAATATAAAAACAAAGCCAAATTTGGGGTTAGCTCTTAGGTGTTTAGGCAAATTTGTTGAAGGAATCTGCATCTAGTGGAGAGAAATGTGACAGAAGTTTGAAATTTAAGGAGCCGAGTGGCAGAGGTGAAACAAGTCCAGAGAAAGAGGTAGTAGGACAGGCACACAGGGGTGGGTGGGTTCCGAGACTTTCACTTAAGCATGGGTTAGAAGCGAAATACTGGATGTTTGGAAGCAGAGGAGTGAAATAACAGTGAAAAGTGACTAGTAGGTTTGGACGCCCTGCCCACCAGACAACCCGCCCTCTTCAAGCCCCGCTGCACCTGTTGTTTTTCAGGAGCAATATCACGGGGAGGGGGGGCAGGAGGGGGGTTGAACCTAGGGGCGTCTTTGCTTCTTGTGACTCAGGAGAATCTGAGCAGGGACAAAGAGAGAGTTAAAGCTGAGAGGGGGACTTTACGAAAGGGCCGAGAGAGTGAGATGGAAGCTATTCTGTGAGTCAGCCGTGGCTAAAAAAGGAAACTGAGCATCTTCCACCGGGGACCAGCAGGTTAAAATAAGACAAGTGGTGAAACAGCACTCCTCTGAGTGGCCTCGAAACAAAATATTAAGTGACCAAGGACTTTGGAGAGACAGTTACATAACAAGCACATTTTACTTGCATAATGATACTTGCCTTTTTGGGCATGATGTTTGTCATCACGTCATGACATAAATCTCAGTTTCCATGAGGTGCTGACATTATTTAGGTTAAACCCTGCATATGTGCTTTAAGATGCAGCTTATTTCATTAGTGAAGGAGCCTATAGATACAAGCAGCAATAGGTGATGTTACCTTACAGCAAGAAAGTTCTGGATTTCAACGTGGAGCCTTTCTGAGTGGACTAGTCCTTCCTGTCTCCCACAATCCACAGACAGGTTAAGTTATTGTTGAGTCTAAATTGACACTAGAGGGTAAGCAGATGTGGCTAATAAATGGATGGGACACCTGTCGGCCAAAACATTAATACTAGTCTACATTTTAATTAAAGTACAAAAGTAGAAGTACTCCACTAAGAAACAATGTACTTTATTTCAAGCAATTTTGATTTTAGTAATTATGGCAAAACTTATAAAAAGAGTCAAAGGTCACTGTTGGTAAAGGTGGAGCTGATGTAACAAAACTTCCATGTGCTGACATGAGGTTAAACCATAATGACATGTCAGCATTTATTAGTTTATATAAAAACCAATTCTTATTTTTAGTATCAAAATACCAGGTGGTATTAATATTATGGCTGATTGGTTTATACTTTATTCAACCAACTAACAAGCCAATTAACTGCAACATATTTGTTGTTTAAACGGCAGCTTTTCATTGTCTTCCTTTTTTTAGACTGCAACAGAACGTTCTGCAGCCAGATCCTCTGTGACATACCAGGACAGGTAGAATGTCGCTGGTGAAGATCTCCCATTCGCAGCATTGCTCGCTGTGGATAGAAAATGCAGTAACTTGAGTTCCCTTGTATACTGCTTCCTTTTACACTCTGAAGTGCATCTGGACCCCAAGCCATTTCAGACCACAGTACAATGACAAATACCATCTACTGTACAGTTTGAAGAGTAGTAGAACAAAGCTTTGGCCTTTGCAAAGCTTTTCAAACCCATCTGGTGACTTAAGAGGAAAATGTAAAGGTGATTGCAAATTGTGCAGGAAGTTTTGTCATCAGTAATAGTAGCAAAGTTTTAAACTTGTGGCAGCACATTGCCAAGATCCCAGTGCAGTGTGTGTGTGTGTGTGTATGTGTTTGTGTAGGATGGTTGGAATGCTGACCATGCTAGGACCTAGTTATGGCAGAGATGGGAGTCCTGGCCTGGGAGCACAGAGTCACTCTGGCTATCACGTTCCCCTCTACACTAACAATGGAGATCCACAACAGCCCCTACAGTTCCAGAGAGGATATTTAGAAAGATTTTCAATTAGCACCATCACCATAAATTATAATGTGTCTTAAGACTTTTGAGGTAAAAAACTAACTAAACAAAAAAATATATTTTCATACAAATGTGACATCAGCAAGGTGAAGGTGGACTCTGGAGACTTGAAGCTGAGTTTAGAAGAGGAGTTTGACATCTGTCTTTCATGGAGGGACTAACTGAGTCTTTAAAAACTGACAAGTGACATATTGTTTATGTGCAACAGCTGCTGCTGACATGCATGCACTTGTTTTTATCTTATATGTTAGATCTCTGTTGAAGTAACTGGGTCACCACTGGGTAAATAAGGAATGTGAGAGGTCTTACTTTGTGTCATGGCAAATGATTCTCTCTTTCAGCTGTCGAATGGGGTGTACTCAGTGTAGGTAAACAACTTGTTCCTGTTCCTTGTTCCTCGTTCCAAAGTTGAAAAAGCCTCTGCTGTCAGCTGCCTTATGCAGAAGTGCTTGAAACTGGATTTAACTAGTCGCAGAGACAAATCACAAAGGAAAAGCTCTTGGAAAAAAAAAAAAAAACATTGTTCCCCCCTCCACCTCCCTTTAGTTTATGCATAGCTCTATATTTGTTCCTGTCTTTATATTCGGTGTGAATGATAGAACAAGTTTCTACCCAGGATGGAAAGATTGAGGGTCGGCTGCAGTGCTGCTTCAGTGCAACATACAGGCAAGATGTCATCTCGATATTAGTGTGAAAGCCCCCCGAGGCGCATACACTGAATATGGAGACATCCTGAGTCCAGCAAACTTTGCAAACCTTTGAAATGAAACGTAAGATCATAATCAAAGCAAAATAGTTTGGCATAAATCCTGAGACTGGCTAAAAAAGGTAATGCTGCAGATGAGTTTGTGTTGGTAGGAAGATAAACTTACAACAAGAAGCAAAAAAACAGGCAAAATTATTTTTGTCCATGACAATGGAAAACATTGCTTCAATTGGTTACATGGATTAACTATCATTATGGTGAAAAATATACTGGAATAACCCTCTGGAAGAAAAGTTCAAATCTGAATAGGTTTGACTTGAATAACATCTTTGTGTCAGCAGTGCCGGGAAGTGGTGACCTTCATTGTTGAACTGTTCTTAAACTGTAGCTTCATTTGGTAAATGAGTTAGGAATAATTATTGTTTGACACAACGTAGTGAGATTTTCAGAGGAACTGAGAAGCAAACTGTGTTGATTGTAGCTAAACAGTAGCTCAGCTCTGTCAAAATATACAGGTTATCAGCAGCAAAGACCGACTCCTCAGGGGGTCACTAAAACATTGTTTAAACAATGTGTTCCTCAAGTGCAACAGGTTTCATGGAACTGAATATGGCTGATATTATTCCTGTAAGCATGTAGCTGCTTTATCCGCTACAATCAGAAACTAGAATTTCTTGGATATATTTATTAGGTAATAACCCAATCAATGTTAAATCCACGTGTGTGGGTTTTACCATTACATTTTCAGACTTGTTGCAATTTTGGTCGATCCATTGTTTCGAGGAATGTGTGGCTCACATCAGTGTTGTACTCCATCCCCTTACACAGTGCATGTGTGTGTGTGTTTCTATTATGTCACAATGATGATGTGGCACTGGCAGGCAGGCACATTGGGGCCTCAGTACAACCCTTCCCATCAGTGCTGAACGTGCCTGGTCACGGCAACCTGCCGAGAACCTCTGGATCACAGGGGCTTTTGGGTAGTGGGATTAGCTGATGAGAGGAAACAGCTGAGGCCTGTGAAGCGTCAGCACTTGCTAATCAACACTCCCACCGTACACACATACTGTACATGCAAGCAGGCCCAATCTATGCACGCCCTCAATAATCCCCTCCTCCATTTTTCCAATCTGTAGAGGTCAGACGCCCACAAAGACCTGGCCCACAAAGTCAGACGGGGCGGAGGGGGGGAGACAAAGGCAAACTGAAGTGCTTGGTCAAAGCTGACAGGGCTGCTGACTCATCACTGATGTTGGCTCAAACCTGAACCTTTACATAAATTTCCAGTCAAGTTCAGGAGCTGTCATTTTGTATTTGTCTCATCAGTTCATGAGAGGTTTTTTTTCTTTACACAACAGGAACTGCAGCTTCCTGTGTTACAGACGACATTTAGCCATCTACACAAACATTGTGGTTTAGTTATGCAATAGCAATGACTTTCGTGGTTTTGAGAGATTATTCTGTCTTCATTGCATCTTGAATTTTGAAATATACAGAATATACAGGCCTATATTCTAATTTAAATTTAAATTCAAAACTGATGAAATAATTTTTCAATACATACCTGTTTGCAAAACTATAAAACCAGGCAGACAGTGATGAAATTGCTTGCTCATAAAACAGACAACTTTGAACGTACACAAAGACTGTTTTGTAACAACTAACCTGCAGCAAGACTGTGTGTAGTTCTGTGTGTACCTCTGGGGGCACTGTTGTATCTTTAGTGGACAATGTGTGTCCAGAAGTATGGCAACCTGTGTGCTTTTAATTAGGAACTGTCATGACCCAAAGCTGCAAGCAATGATTAATTATTTGCAGATTAATTTTAACATTATTTTCTTTTCGGTTAAAGAGGTATATATTTTTTTGTAATTCTGCCAAGTTTGACCAACTTAATGGTGATAAGGCAAAACAAAGGTAAATTTACAGTTGTCTTTACTGATTTACATGTATTATTACAATAAAGTTTATATTGTGTATAATGTGCTTGTGTTTAATCTTGAACAAAAATTCAACACCATAGTCCACTGTAATTGAACTGAACAAAATGTTTATTCAAATCAAAAGGAAGAACTAGACAAAAGGTTAAATCATTCAGAACAGTATATTCATAGAATATCTATACATCGTCATGATACAGAACAAAAAAAAAAAAAAAAACATACAAATGGAGAATGAAGATAGTTCAGTGAGTAATATTGCACTTTGTTTCTAAAATGTTTCAGATCTCATCTTCCACTTTCTCTTTCTCTGAACATTTTAGTTCCTGGCCTTTATTGGTCAGGAGTTTAGCTTAGTTTTGACACTGGACTGCTTTGAGGCCCAAGGAAATGGACTATGGAAATGAGCAACCTGAAACAAATTTGTAAGCTTATTCATTACAGTGTAGGTTGATTTTGCTTCCCTAAGATAAAATCCAAACAGAGAACTGCAAACAAATATAACAAGATAGGACATGAGTTTGTCTGCTGTCCCAAGTTGCCTAGGGGGAAGGGTGCTGGTCAACAGCTGCCACCCTCAGGCGTGAGGGGGGTGGGGGGGGGATCAGAGAGGTCAGGGAGGCTCTGGAAGGTTGCTTGTTAAACTAGAAAGCAAACTATGTTAATGCCCAGAAATACATGGAAAAAAATAAAATAATAGTAATCAACCCTCATGAGCTTCTGTCCAGGCTCATGAGGGTTGAAGAGAGGCCTGTCCAGGATGTTGTTTCTTACAACAGTTCCTTCTAAAGGACTCCCCCCTTCCCTTTTTGTCCTTTGAAACAACATGGAAAGGTAAAAAAAACAGAGGAGAAAAAAAAAAAAAAAAAAAAAAAAAAAAAAAGAGTTTACATAGACACCGAAAGATGAAGAATCATAATTAGGTCTCTTCTGTTTCAAGGCCACTATGATAAGATCACTTCAATAATCTGCAGGTCATCGATCACTACCAGAAGCTGTATATTTAGTTACCAGCTGGATCTTGATAAGAGTGCATACATAAAGCATACGAGTTTGTCGGCTACATTTAAGATGTAAACTTGAAAGAAGTCACTAATCTTAAAATGATTAAATAATACATTAACATTCTACACAAGACTCTAGCAAAACATGGTTAGTACCAAATATTGTATTTCTCCAGACCTTCACCAGTGCTTTTAATTTTTTTTTTTTTAAATCAAAAAAGTGTCATTTTTCTTTATTCCTGATTATGTCAACCCTCTGTAGCAGCTGCTCTTTTGTGTTGAATGAGTTAGGAAACCAATGTATTACTCATATCAACCTCTTACTACTATTTAATATCACTACTAATACTACTAGTTTGGACCAGTCTGAACAGAAGTTTAACAATGTCAGCAACATGTCATTTTTCTTTTTACTTTTTTTGAGCTAGCATTCTGGCTTCACTGGTCTGGTAAAATCTTATTTGGTTGGATAACCCAGGCAGGTGTAGCAGGACAAAAAGGGAATGTGATTCATTGCAGAAAACTGCCTCACTTTTATTCTATTCTGTGATTTTGGTAGTTTAAAACAAAGGACTTCATTATTTAAAAAACAGTGCAACTTAAAAGAAAACCTATAACATATTTTTCTTTTTTTTTAAACAACCATTTGGCAAGTGAGAAAACCACCTGAGACAGTGCTTTTTGGGCAGTTCTGCAAGCCTGGCTTGCCCTGAGATTGAGAATAGAAGGGGTGCTGGTAATTAGGGTGAGTGTAATCCCTCCACAATTTACCAACTTGTGTGTGTGTGTGTGTGTGTGTATATATATCACACACACACACAATTTCAATGGCAAATGCATTTCAGCAGCCCTCCTATTATCAATCCAGAGCAACCTAAACACAAAAAGGCCTAAACTCTTTTTGATGAGTGGAGCTAAATACAAGAATGGAATAAAATAACTAAAATAAATGAGCAGGCCACACTAGGACCCAAGCTGAGGAGGCAACATCCTTCCAGCTTCCAGATTGCGATAGTGTGATGCAGTTGTAGTTAAAGTCTACTCAATTTGCAATAAGTCACTGAGAAAAGTAGAAAAGAAAGTCTTAAAACAAATTCAGTGCATTGTTTTTGTCCTTTTCAGTTTTTAGCAAAACAACAAAAACAAATCCTGTTCTCAGAGTTGCTTACAGTTACGCAGATGAAAGTCTTAAATGTAAAGCCTGCAGTCTTGTTTTTAGTCTGCTGCAGTACAAGGCTGAAACCAAACTATTAGTGATTTTCTTTTTCAATTCTCAAAACCAAACAGAGCCGCACAACTCAAGAATAAAATGTGCAAAACAAAATCCCAAACTAGGCAGGAGAATCTATTCTTTACTCTCATAGTGACTTCTGCCACTGAAAGCTTTCTTTTCTCTTCATCTCGATTTTTTGGGTGATTCTGCTGAAGTTTGGACATGTGATTAGTCCTGCCCTTTGCGTAAGGGGCCATGTCCTTATGTGCCATTAGAGAAGAATCGAGGGTGAAAGACAAGCTCGGCAGGCCAAGCCTTGGTGATTCATCCTTGTCAGTGTCAATACTATCACCAGGGCTGTTGCTAGTTTTTTTTTCCTTTTTTAATTCATACTGAATTTATGTTCAGCTGTATATATCCCAAACTGACACAGTAAGAAACTGACACCCCAAAAAGAGACTTCGGTTTTTCTCAATGAGAGAAGGCAGAAACAAATTGTTCCAACTCAGCTAAACTGTGGGTGTTTGTCCATGTCTTGGTTGGTTGGTTGGATATTTAATTTGTTTCCCCCCAAAATGTCACCAAGAGAAAAACCAGCAAAGCTGAGCCTCGCAAGCAGGTTCCTTTAAGTTCCCCAAACCAAACAGGGGAATTTCAGGGATACCTTCAGCGTGAGGGGCAGGCATCGAGCCTGCGCTCCTCTGTACGGCTGGCATGATCTGGGTTTGGATCAATCTGGAATAGAGAAAGAAACCGAGAGAGGGTTTTATTTATGGAACAAATTGCTCATTTAAAAGACTCTGTAATAAAAAAATAAATAAAAGGACAAATGCTTTGCTGTAGTTGGTCCTTACCTCAGAGTACAGAGGAGGGGGCTGGAAGCGAAACTCATGAATATAGGCAAAGAGAGGTCCATCCAGCTCCTCTCGAGCTGCTGGAACATCCAGACTAATTGGCCTTTGCTCTTCTGTCACAATTTCTGCATAGCTTGGTGGAGCTGCACAGAAACAACAAGCATGTCAGCGTTCTTAGAATATTACTTACATTTTAAAGCAGAGTCATGGCCATGAGATCCAGCATACCTTCAGGTCTCTCAGCCAGACCCATTCCCAGCCAGCTCATGCTGCACTGGCTGCTGACGCTAGAGGTACGGGAACCAAAGGGGTGGAGAGGGATGGTTCCGATAACCAGGGGCAGGTTAAGAGACAGGTTAATCGCTCCAGGTATGTCCACGTATACCTGAGCACAGGCAGGAGGAAACCATGTTAAAATATGCAAGTGAATCTAAATTATACATTTATTGCAATGTAGAAAATAATAGGTTAGGGAGTAGTCAGCATAAAACCAAATTACTTATTAACCCTGTATACAAGGAAATCATGACCAACAGTATGTGGGTCAGTGTGGTGAGGTTTGATAATGATGCAAGGTACAGTGCTCTCATCTGCTACCTCTATGGTACCTTTAAGGCAGGTGTTGCCACGGATATTCTGGGTTAATGCTCTTAGCAGCATGTGGTGGTAACACCTGGTACAATCCAAAGCCAAGATTTGGCAATGCTAGCTGAGTCAACTAGGTCCTGTACCAGGAGGGATATTGACTTACTAGGAAATATTGACTCAATACTGATAATAAAGCTGAGTAATGGTGATAATAAAAGAACACAAGAATAATAATTAAGCCTGAAACCTATCTGGAACCATCTGTGTCAGTAATTTAGGGAGAAATTCAAAAAGGACACTTATACCCAAGGTGAAGAGCCTGAAATTATCCCAAATACAGGAGTGTATTCACCATTAATGAGTACTCCACTCTAATGATGCTGCAGTCCAGGATGGAGGGGGATACAGGTGGGATTTTCAGCATCTTGCCGCTCCAGGTCTCAGTCTTGCCCGAGGACAAAGACTCTCCTCGCAGATTAGCCACCAGCTGCTTAACCTCCTTCATCTTCCCTTTAGCATAGAAGGTCTGGGTCTGGTAGATGGCTGCCTTAGGCACCACCATACGGGATGAGCAGTTCTCAATCTCTGCAAAGATCTGGATCGATTCTCCTACAGAGTTAGAGATGGTAGAGGACAAGTTAGTATTCTCCAAGATTCTATAAGCAGTTGTCATTTTTTTTGTCCAGTGTGTAATTACTGATCAGTACAATATACTGCAGAATGAGTCACTATCATCAACCTATCTAGTTAAGAGATAACTGTCTAGCACCTTTATTAGTTGCATTATTGATCATTAACTATTCTTACCTGGGGTGTATCCCTTCCTTTCAATTTTGGCACTTAGGGAAATAGGACCTGAGGTGCAGAACCAACAACATAACGTCTTGTCTTTTGTGCCGGCCTGGGGTGACTGACAACAGAAAACACAGATGAATTAGTTAAAATACTTCCGGAATAAGAATTGTTATTAAATAAACTGGTAAAGGCTGTTCTAATCTTTCCATCCTTTGGGGATGTCTCTAAATAAACGCTTCACTTCAACAAGTTGAAAGTGCTTACTTATGGGTTTGACATATGGAAAAAATCAGCCAGAGGTAAAAATGAAAATTCTTTCCAAAGTTACCCCATAATTAGGTGTTGAGTGAGTCACACTAAACTAGTGTTCTCTTTATACAATGCCTCAGCCAGCTGAAAAGCACATTGAAAAAAAAAGCTTACCAGCAATAATGGAGTGTTGATATCAATGTGCTCAAAGACTGTAAATTCCTTCTTGGTCTTCATGGGCAAGAGCCACGGCCTGTGGAGTTCTGCCTTCACCCAATAGCGCACACTACCATGCTTCCCTTCAAAAGAGGTAGCCAGAGGTCTACAAGGAAGCAGATATGAGGAAAAGAAAGAGAAAGGGTTTCGTTAACTGTAAAATGTCACAAAACACATTTAATTTCTGACTCCAGTGTAATATTAAGACACTTACGTTTGGGGAAGCTCGAAGCTGAATGCATACTCGTGTCTTCCTGAATGGATAGTAGTGAGTCCTTCCTCAGAGTTATCATCATCTGAAAAACAAGGAGGACAATATTCCAAACACATGTATACCATACCTGTGTAAAATGCTCTACGAAGGCATCTGAAAGTCATACCAAAAACACAGGGTGGGGGAAGACAAAAGAGAATGAAGGGATTTTACTATTATATCTGTCTGTAAGGAATTAAAGTATTTAGAGATAAGAAGCAGATCAATATTTAGAGCACACTGAAGAAGTTGACTGTTTGAAATGAAGTGTCAGAAACTGAGAGTGCAAAATTGTGCTTTTGTAGGAACAAAGAACAGTATGCCAGAGAGCCCAGTGTGGCGGATACAACAGACATGTGGCAGTTGCCAGAAGAAAGAAGATGAAGAAAAAAATAAGGCAAAATCTAATATAATCCCGTCTCACTAACAAGGACCACTGATTTCCATTTTCCTATGGAATAAGAATAAGATATTGCCCTGATTGTCAGAGGGGTGATACTTGCACATAGCGAAACTGCCTGTAAAAAATATACGGGAATAAAACTATTTGTTTCATTTATGACATAACGAGTGCGTTTTGAAAAGCTGGGCGGACAGGCCGGGTGTGCTTCTGCCAGCTCAGCAGCAGCACTACCACCACCACTCCTCCTCCTACTCCCCCCCCCCCCTTGCAGCAACCATGTGGTAAACAAGTGCGGAGCTGTCAGTCAAACGGCATCCAGCAGGAGGAGACCGGCCTGAACCGGTGTGAACAGCTTCCTACAGCCGCTCCGCTCTCATTACGCATTCAATGTGCGACGCTGCACGTACTACTACGAGCGACAACTACTGCACTTTTCTGTTGTTTTTACCCATTGTATCCTGACAGAAAATTTACCTTTTGGTTGGCATTTTGTTTGCGACAGTGCATTTCCACAACTTAAACCACAGTCTGGCAGATACTGTCCAAAACACCCCCCAGCAGAGAGGAAGTCAGCCGCTTTACAGCAGGTCTGCCGCTTCTGATACTATGTGCGGCTGCAGACTGGACCAAAAAGTATTTCTCACAGGCCCAGGAAACCACCCCAAACTTAATGTAAACCATAAAAAAGGCATAAATTAACTATTCAAATACACTTTAAATGGGCTCTTACTATCATAGACAAAGCGCCATCTTTAGGCATTGCAGAAACGCATTTCAGGCGCAATGCTGCTGACAATGAAGAACAATGTAACACTGTATGTATATACAGGGTAGGGAATTTATATTCAGCAGAAGAATCAGGTAAGCTATTTGTTTTTATACATGTACAAAAAAAAGGATAAACTACAGGTATCTAAGGGATCTCATCATTTCCCCCTTGTTTTCTTATTAATGAAAAAGTTGCTGGACCTGCTGTCACCTTCCGAAAGTACCTGGCGTCATCGGCCACGCGTAAGCACCTCAGCCAATGAGAAACCTAGAATGGCGGGGTCTGTGCTTTTCCCCGCCTCCTCCCAGTCCAGTTTCTGAACAGGATTGAACCGCTTTGAACAATGGGTGGAAACTTAAGAAAAGCTACCAAGAAACACCCTATATAATTTTGATCTGAATTGAATTTTGTTACCAAACTGCATTGTAAGTTGTAACTCTATCGCCCGGTGTGTCTAAAACGACTGTATTTTCTGTTTTCCCACTTGAAATACAGTAAAAAATACAGACCCCTGAGCTGCTGTCATTCATTATGTCAACTTGACACAAACAAGTGACGATGGTGATGTAGCCTACCGAGCCGGTGTCACTAATCACATATAAACCACCTTAATAGGGCTCCAGTAAGAACATCTCCAACAAATTCTCAAAGTGTCTTTCATGTTAACATCACAGTTTCAGGCTTCCAGAACAACAGCATCCTCCAGGCAACCTGGTCCTCACTCAGCACAAAGAGCATCTCAACAGTTTCTTCCAAAACTTGTGCTTAAAGATAAAATCACGCACTCTTACCTCTCTCGTGTCCAATTAAAATGTCTTTGTGATTTAGGTATTCCACTTCTTCTGTGTAGTTTTGCGTGTAGGCAGTGTTGGATCCAGCATTTCTCGACTCAGTCCAACGAACTTTTGCAAATCCTTTTGCGTGGATCTTGAGAGATTTCACCCGGATTTCTCCGGTGACTTCAATGACCACCCTCCCTGAGACGCAGTCCCCGCTGGAGAAAACGGGAACATTGCTGTCATTGAGACAGTCAAAGCTTACTACGAAGCTCTTTACCTTTCCTAGCACCATGGTGGAAAGATGCAGGCTACGGAGACCTTAAAATAAAAAATCTATGAAAAAAATAATCTCATATGAAAAGGGGATGCAGTTTTTAGACACTGATCAGTATCTCTGCCCTGCAAAAAGCAGTAGGCACGATCAGTGGCTTCTTTGCGAGCGGTTCATTGAGATGTGTGAAGGCTGAATAACAGCAGTGGATGCTGTTATCATCCGCCTCTCTGCTTGATGGTCTCCAGTCAAAGACAAGGAAACCCCCGTAGCTCAGCTCACTTTAAGCCAAGGGCTGTGCGAAAAACAACCTTGAGCGCATGCGCAGGGCTTCGCTGCCCCCTCCTTCCGCCTTCTGGAACGAGGCAGAACCGTGTGGCACAGAGCCAGATGACAAGTTGGGTCAAACAGCTGAAAAACGGCACAAAGAAATGTTCACCCGTAGGGATACTTTCACGGGTGAAACCCGTGAATACATGTAACCAGACGTAGCAGCCCAACTCATTACATTTTATTGCCGATATTAGTACAAATACGAAAGCATTATATAAATAAATACACGCGTCAGTTCTTTAAAATAAAACCATGAGGCTAAACAGTAACAAATGATTGCATCACCGTTTTATAAGGCTTCAAGACAGACATTCATATGAGCTATATTTCACACAAGTACTCACACATGTATCGAAACTCAAACCTCTACATCTCTATGCAAACCGAAAATAAGAGCTTTCTCTTGTACAATGGCTGCAGCACAAATGACTGCATTGGTGGAGGTTATATAAGCCCGTAGTTAACGGTAAGACAATGAGCAGGTTTTTAGAAAGGCCTCCTATATACTACTTTACTGTATATATTTATTGTTGGGTTGAGATTAAAAGCATCCATGTACATGTTGAGGTTTGGGATTTCTCAATGTGCTGGTTGCAAAAAACACGACCCCTAAACTAAAAACGCCACCTGGTGGTTATCAAGGCTTCTGACCGAGCTGCCGTATCACCTGTTGAGTGCCTTCATCAGTGCTAGTGGTTTTCTTTCAGCAAACAATTGATGAATGGCAAACACATACATTTCTAAACTAATATCCTGCCATACAGCAGACGTATTTGCATATGTAGGTCCGTAGCTGCAAGGTCCGCATCAAACATCAGGTCACAAATGATATCTGATTAAAATTTCATCATTAAGACAATTTCTTGCCAAGTATTGTGAATTATGTGTCAATCATATTCACACATGGTTCACAATAAGGTTTACAAATACGTACATATTTTTTAAAATGTTTTATACTATAAAATGCAACAATAGGCTACAGTTTTAATCGCAGGAGCCAAGCCAAGGTGTGCGGAAGCAGTGTGTTTTTGTTTAAAAGATTAATGCTGACCTCTCGAGTTTTTCCTTTCTCATTACACGTTAGATAACTGGATTCATTTATATTCAGCAACGTATTTCCCTATTAAGACCTCTCTGTTTATTGTTAAGTATGGTGGCTGACAGTGGTTATGGGTGTTATGTATTTATGCTAATGAATGAAGTTGGTTTTCCAGGTAAAAAGTACGTTAATTTTAGCTTCATACAAAAGCAAAAACCAAACTCTTATTTTGAAAGCCCACACCGGGATGCAAACATCAACTCCCTCAGACTGCAAAGTAACCGGAGTTTGCAGGCAGAGGAATAGTTTTGAACGTGGGTACTCTGATAAATCTCATTACTTCCCACAAAAATTAAAAGTTACCATGGATACATTTGCGGTGGTTTTGATTTTCATATTTCATTTTTATGGTAAAACGTTGTGCCAAAATGGGACCGGACCCAACATTGTAATGGTGATGAGCGATGCATTTGTAAGTAGGCACAGAGGCTTTATTACAGTTAATACCTTGAATAACAGTCGCCTGTAGCAGAATAAAACGAGAGACATGGCTCAAGATTAAACACTATACTGCTTTATGTTTTTTGCTTGACTACACATCTTAGTGGCTTAATGTTTGTTTTAATGTTACTTTTTTATTTCTGAAGGATGGGCGACTGACCTTTGATCCTGGCAGCAAAGTTGTGCAGCTGCCATTTATAAACTATCTCAGGGAGCTTGGCTCCACCTTCATCAATGCCTACACCAATTCACCCATCTGCTGCCCTTCAAGGGCTGGTAAGTGAGTGACAGTTTCTCACCAAAATGCATTAGGGATTTTCCATTAAAGTATAATTAGTAAAGAAGTTGTACTTAAGGTGGCCATAAAGGCGAATTAATAAATGCATTTTAACAGATAAGTCTGTGTTCACAGCAATGTGGAGCGGTCAGTTTGTTCACCTCACTCAATCATGGAACAATTACAAGTGCCTTGATGGTAATGTAACCACATGGATGGATGTGCTGGAAGCTAATGGATATCTTACCAAGATGATGGGAAAGCTGGACTACAACTCAGGGAGTCACTCTGTCAGGTAGGCAGAGACTGTGTGGGATGTGGAGAATAACTTGTAAAGCCTGTACCCTAGCTCAGATAACAGATAACAGACTATATATTTTATCAGGTCTTTTCCAGAACAGTGTGAATCATCCAATTGTATGTTTGCCCTCACCCTTTTCTGTCCACTTCTCGGTTTTTGTATGTCTGGCTGCATCTTGTTGGTTTTTATGTGTTTTTATATCACTACTGTAGTAATCGAGTTGAGGCCTGGACACGAGATGTTCAGTTCCTTCTGCGCCAAGAAGGCCGACCAGTTATGCAAATTGTTGGCAACATGTCAACTGTAAGAATCATGGAAAAAGACTGGGAAAACACAGACATGGCTAAACAGTGGATTCACCAGAGAGCTGCATCCTCACACCAGCCCTTTGCCCTTTATCTTGGCCTTAATTTACCTCACCCATATAAAACGGAATCCCTGGGCCCTACTGCAGGAGGATCAACTTTCCTAACCTCACCATACTGGCTGAAGAAGGCATGTTTTTCAATGTAGTATCACTGATTTTTGAATGTTGTTGCAGAGTTATGTTAAATGTCTCAACAGAAAACATTGCAATAACCCTATTCGTTGTTTACACACACAGGTCTCTTCTGAACTCATATCTGTTCCTAAATGGCTGCCCATGGCTAACATGCACCCTGTTGACTACTACTCTACCTACACCAAAAACTGTAGTGGTGTTTTCACTGACGATGAAATCAAAAGCATCCGGACCTTCTATTATGCCATGTGTGCTGAAGCAGATGCCATGCTGGGTTAGTAATTCACTAGTAGTTGTTTTTTCCTTGATGCATTAGATAACCAATTTTAAGCTGAACTCTGGTCTTTTAATCTCAGACATATAGCCTGAATTCAAACCAAACTCTGTTGCCAAGATAACTAATGAAAGAAAATGAACAAATTAGACCGTAACTGCAAGGAGAAAAAAAAGAAGTATTTAGTAGTCAGTATTCTTTCATCTTTAATGCTAAATGGACCAAAATAAAATTACAGTGGTTCTAAAGAGGGACTTACTATGAATGTGCACAGCCAGTGTGCCACCTTCTCTATAAAACATGGCACCTCGTAGCAAGCCTTAGCAAGAACAATAGCTAGATTTTAGGTGTTATAATACTGTTGATTCAGTGCAGCCTGTTAGAGCATTTGGTGACTTTTAGTTAAACTTTTCTCAGTGAATCTTTACAAAGGTAAAAAAAAAAAGATGTATATACAGCATATATCCGTAGCACTCTTTTAAATGCTCCACATCATGTATTCATAATAAAAGTTTCTTCTTCATTTACTTTTCACCTCAAAGATACTTGTGATAGTAAAACATGAAATGCTAATTTAAGGCCTAAGCATTTTCTGTCTCTGGTATTACTGAAAAGTGTTTTCTGAAGTAAGGTCTTGTTTACCAATAATCATTTTTCTGTTCTTCTTGTCCTCTTTCCTGCTCATATAAAATCCACAAGCAGCTCTTATCTTACTCTGTGTCTACCACAACCTCTGTCTCACCAGGCCAGGTGATCTCAGCTCTGAGAGAGACTGGTCTGCTTAACAACACTGTTGTGATCTTTACGGCTGACCATGGAGAGCTAGCCATGGAGCACCGGCAGTTCTATAAGATGTCAATGTTTGAAGGCAGTTCACATGTCCCCCTGCTAATCATGGGGCCTGGGCTGATGTCTGGCCGGCAGGTCAATCAGCTTGTGTCTTTGGTTGACATCTATCCCACGGTGCTGGGTAAGGAAGTGAGAGAAAACAAAAGATCCAAATGTCTTTTCACAGAGCAGACATTTTTTAAAATATCTTTTAAGGCTTAAATATAAGTGTGATGATGTTGAACTTCACCAATAGTCCATTTTAATAGTAATATTTTAATTTCACATAATACACTTTTGTTTTCAGACCTTGCAGGAATTTCCGCAGTATTAAATCTCAGTGGCCATTCGCTGCTTCCTCTGCTTTCCAAGTCCGGTCCTTTTTCCAAAAAGCAACATCCAGACTGGGTACTGAGTGAATATCATGGTTGTAATGTTAATGCTTCTACATACATGCTCAGAAGTGGCCAGTGGAAATACATTGCGTATGCAGATGGCCTTAGTGTCTCCCCACAACTTTTTGGTGAGTTTCTTGCTTTTGAAATTGTACTCCAGTGCACTCCTGATATGCTAGCACCAAAGCCTCCATAAAACTGTTTTTCTGGTCCTCTTTTTCAGACGTTACACTGGACAAGGAAGAACTTCACAATGTGGTTGTGAAATTCCCAAATGTGCAGGCACAGCTGGACAAGTTATTGCGTAGTATTGTAGACTATCCAAAAGTCTCTAAAGTCGTTCACCTCTATAATAAAAAAGCATTTGGTTCTTGGCGTGAGAGTCTTGGGAGAAACTACAGTCTGGTCATTGCTAATCTCAGGTGGCATGTAGACTGGCAAAAAGATGTGTTAGCCAATGAGGAAGCTATTGACAGGTGGCTTTATGGTTCCGTGTAACTTGTACAATATGCTGATGGCAAATGTTAAGATGTATGTTGAGTTGGACAAAGTGATTAAAGATTTTTATTGTGACATCATTGACCATAGACATAGTAACTAATGAATAGCTCAGTGGCTCTGTAACAGTTATAGCTAATTATACACTATCTATACACCTTAAGCTGGACCTATATTAACATGGTATTGATTTTTGGTCAATTTGTTTTCATTCAAATGAATGGCCAGCCTATTCAGCTCCTCTTCAGCTTTGTCCTCTTTCAGCTTTAACTAGTCAGGCATACTTCAGCTTAAAGAGACCATTCAAACCTTCAGCAAATCACAAGACTTTGAGCTTTAAGCCTTGTATTCCGCTTTTTAATATCTTTTAGTGTTTTTGAATAATCAAAAATTTAGTTTCAGGTACTTTTTTGGTGAATTTTTAATTTCTCAATTAGTCTATTGCAGAATTCATTACAGCTTTTTTCTTATTTTTCTTATTTTCTTCAATCAACGTTCATCTTTCTTCGAGAAATTATATATTGAAACGTACATATTTTTGTGTTCTTAGAGGAAATGTACCTCTTATAGGGAGATGACTTACAGTTCTTTCAGTATTTGGCCAGAAGCGGAGAGAGTGCTGTCTGAAATGCCATGGACCCCATTATAACGAGGTCCAGAAATTCTCATCAAATCACAAACGGGGGCTGTTTTAAAATTGCTGCCCTTCATTTTATTGAGTATCTTGACATAAAATATATCACTGTGTTCGGTAAAGTCTTCGGTTTCAATTATTATTATTTTTTAATAGGACTGACTTTAAATGAAGTAAAGTTAAATAGTAAAATTAGTTTGTGGTTTTAGTCTACCTGCAGCAATAGTAACAGGTTTGCTGATTGGACAATTATTAGAATCTCTTCAACTTTCTCCACATTGAGACACCGGTTCTGCATACTTTAGATTTCAACTTTAACGTGATTTTTTTAAATGGTCATAGTAGTTTATAAAGTTTACTTCAGGTTTTTGACTTAAACTTTGCATTCGGCTATTACATTTGTAGTTTCCAGGATTTTTACTATTTCATGTTACATTTACTTGTGAAAAAAAGTAAACCTTCAATTCTGCTTATTTTCTACTTTTTCAATTTCTTTTTAAGTTATTTTAGCAAAAGCAAAACTTTCAGCTATTTTTAAGTAGTTCAGCTTCAATTCAGCGTTCAGCAAAAGCAAACATTGAAAATCCTTTCAGCAAGCAGTCACTGCATTTTCTTTTCCTTTCATTTTTCTGGCATTTGTGACATAATGATGACATCACAGCATTGCCTTATTTTTGCCATTGGAATTTTTAAGGCTAACGGCTTTGAAGTTTGACTAACTATTATATACAATTTGAAACGCTAGCTGTAGTTTATTTTGAAAGTACGGACTAGCTACTTTGCCTTCACTTCCGTGTCATCAAACAGGAACAGAGCAAGTGTTTACGAGTTTTCTTCATATTTGCAGAATCAAGTTGGGCAACAGCTGACTGAACCAACTAAATAAATTACAAGATATTTGTAAATGAAGGTTTGAACCATTCTCATTTTAAAGTACGTTCATAGATACCAATAAATTAAAGCTAATGATAAACTGCGTTGGCTAATCTAGCTAACAGTATATGCTAACAGTTAACTAATCTTGTTTTTTTTTTTTTGTACTAATAACGTTAAGGTAATATTACCTTCTAGAAATCGTTTGCAGCTTTATGTGTCTTAAACATTAGCTAATTTCGTTGATAAGTATATGATGGCATGATGAGACAGTATTTTTACGTGTCTGTTGAACTCAGATAAAACCAAGATGTCAAATAAAGAAGTCAAAGCAGCACTGAAATGTGCCAGAGAGGCTATTAAAAACAAAGAGTACAAAGAAACACTGAAACACTGCAAGGTAAAGTATCTCAGATTCAGTTACTGGAGAAAGTAAGTACTTTCTATTTACAAAAGTTCTTACCTATTGTACAGAATCTGTAGGCTATATATGAAAAGCAACATGAATGCAGTTGTGTCTTTGTGTTTGCTCTTATCACTTTGGTTTTAGGTTGTTTTAAAAATTGAGAAAAACAATTACAATGCGTGGGTATTCGTCGGCTTAGCTGCCAGTGAACTGGAACAACCAGATCAGTCACAGTCAGCCTATAAAAAGGCAATTGAGCTGGAACCTGATCAGCCACTTGCATGGCAGGTAAGATGTGGAAATTGTTTCCTAAGTGTTAGTGGTCTCGCTTGGCTTTTCATGACACTGCTAAACTCATTTGCTGTTTAAAGTAGTATTTACATTGTGTTTGCTTTAGGGTTTAGCTAATCTTTATGAAAAGACTGATCAATGGGATTTCAAAGCTGAGCTTCCTAATGTCTATCAGACCCTTGTTGATCTGTATGCGGGGTAAGATTAACTTTTTATCATTATAAATTATCATGCTTAATTCTAAAATGTATTAAAATTCAGTAGTTTTAAATTAGATTCACACATTAGATTTATGAAAATAATTGTTTTTTGTCTTGTTCTCTTCACACAGCTCAGACAAAAACAAATGTTATGAGATGATCAAAAAGTTGTCAGAAATATATAAGTCTGACAAAGAATACTTAAAGGTATGTAACTTCAAAGGCATGTGGCCAGAATGATTAGGAAATCAGTGTTGTCTGTTCTTTTCATACATTTACATGCATCTTTATGTGTGCGGACAGTTGACAAAGGTTTGGCTGCAGCTCATTCAGCTAAAGGAGGAAGAGGCTGTCGATAAAAAAGAGTTACTGCAGCTATGGCAACAGATGACACAACAACTCTCAGACTGCTTTAATGAGGAAGAGCCGGATGATGAAATGCAACAGCATGTAAGATATGTCCAGATTTTGATTTTTTTACATATGTAATTTCAGTGCATATATCTTCTAGCCATCTTCCCTTTAATCATATTTTGGTTGTTTGTTTGTGGTCATCAGTTAATCACGGCATTAGAGAAGTCCATGGTTCTCGTGGAACCTGTACCTGGAGAGGAACACAAGAAGATGTCAGCTCAATATGTTAAATGTCTTTCCAAAGTATGCACTGCTTCTCTTGCATGTGTGAAATCATCACAGAAATTCAGTGACAATTAATTGTGTTCATGTTCATTAGAGTAAGCCACCCTATACTTTAAAGTGCCCAGTTTTTTCCCAGTTAATATGTTCATTATGAATTTACCCTTAGCTCCCACAAGAAGAAGCCAAAATGAAAGAGGCATGTAGGTCTATGCTGTCTCTCTATCCCAACCAATGTTATCCACTTGAGGTCCTCTGTTCTCATTACCTCAAAACAGGTAAGATAATGTTCTCTTGTTCGTTAAGCTAAAATTACATACTAGTACATATGCAAATGCTGCATGCCACTCTGAGGCATCAAGGGGAAACTTTGGTATTTGCACTTGGGATGTACATTGATAAACAGGAGAGATCTTAATATATATGTTTTATTTTTGTTTGAAGATATGCTGAATGAGGAGGCAGTCAGCTATTTTTCCCAGCTCCTGGATCAGTCCCCCAACAGTGGATTAGGTCACCTTGGTCTGGGCACCAAAGCACTCCAAGAGGGAAGGTATAAAGATGCTGCTAAGGACCTTGCACAAGGTTAGTTTGCACACCAACAAAGAACGACTTACTGCATGTCTGTATATGAGGGTAACTGAACACGTTATATTGAGACATATAGTACACCACTGTGATTTGGAGCAAAAGTGTTGGCAGCCCCCTATAATATTTCTCTTTTGTTTCATTAGGTTTGAAGAATATGAGCTGCAGTACAGGGTGGTACAATTTAGCCCAAGCCCAGTTTAAAATGCAGAGATACTTAGACAGTGCTACGTCATGCTGTCAAGGTATGTTTAGTTTGCCGTATATCATCGTTAACCAGATCTCATGACAGTATGCGATCACTGATCCATCTTGTCCAAAAGATCATGACACATATCACAAAGCATTTAGGAAAGATGATGATGACGCATGTGTCTATTTCTGTTAGGGCTGAAAGTGTGTGTTACTGGAGACAAGGAACTAAGGGTCAAACTACTTAGGCTGAAGCTGGAGACTTTAGTCAGAAGTGAAGAAGAGAAGGCTGCAGACCAGGCTTTAGAGACATTTGCACAGGTAATGTAACAGAATGAGAAATGTTGCATGTTACATGCACTATGTTCGGAAATTTTCCCTTTAGGTAATTTGATATTAAGTAATTCATCAAGTTAAAGTATTTAATCTGTGTTAAGAATGATAATATTTTGCTTTTGTGACCATGTATCTTTGTGTGTATGTGGTGATGCAGAACATCAAACAGAATATTTATTCATAATGATAATTGCTATTCTGTTTTGTAGATACCAGATGCTGAAAAAGATCCAGTTCTGTTAGCCCTTAAAGGACGTGCATTCCTTAACAAAGGACAAATTGATCAAGCACTCAAGGTGAAAAACCTTTTACCTGACAATTTATGTCTTTAAAATGTCTGATTTATTATACAACTGTATTTAGGAAAAAAGTAATTTAAAACATATTCGTCTTATGATTAATAAATGAGATTAGTATGTCTTGTATTAGATGGAAGATGGAGAGGCACAAATAAAACTATTGTATCTTCTGTAGGTGTCGTCTGAGCTGGTGATGTCCAACCCAAATCTGGCCCAGGGATTTGTACTAAAAGGACTGCTACATTTAGCTGAGGGCCAGCAACAATTGGCAGAGCAGAGGTAAAAAAAAAAGTGTGTCTCTTCTTGTGTGCACATTTAAAATCTGATGTACTCCACCGTACCTAACTGAAAACCATCCATTTCTATAATGTAATTGTTCACATTTTAAATTCCTTTTATGTTTTTTTGTTACATAGCTTCCTTAAGGCGATTAACCAGAGCCCAGACTGTGGAGAATATTATTTCTTTATGGGGCGACTGTACTGGGACATGGGAGAAGAGACCCGTAAAGACCGGAGCAAAGCCCATACTCACTTGCTAAAGGTTAGTACAGTTACTACTGACATGTTTGATTTTAGATCAATATGATCTTTGCTTCATTTAATCTCTTAAATGTTGAAGGTTCCAGGGAAATTTGGTATTGAATTTCTTAATTAATAACTCAGTATGTAGATTAACAAAACTAGTTATGAATGATTAATTTATCTTCTTATTACTGGCAACTGTAACCATAGCATGTAAACATCTGTCAGTAAATATTTCTCTTGCATAAAAAATGCGTAAACACAAGAATCTTTCCTTGAAGGATAATTCTCATTTTTCTAAATTAGACGACCACGTCATGCCAATGTATGATATACACTGCATTCAGAAAGTTTTCAGACCCCCTTAATGGATGCCTTTAATCGTGTAGAACTTGGGTTCAACTTTGGGTCTAATTTGGGGAGTACATGTAAATTTATTCCATATTAAAATGTCCCTCTTCTTCTAGTTAAAAAATATCTCCAGATGATATCACTTGGATGATGAACCTTCAGTTCAGATTATTTCATCTTGTTGCTTGTACTATGGAGATTCAAATTGTGGTCATCCTGCTTTTCCAGAGATTCTCCATATGACATTGTCTAAACTCCTTTTAAGGAAAAACTCCTCTGGGTGATGACATCTGGAGGAGCTTTTCAGCTAGAAGCAGAGAAATATTTTAATATAGGCAAGTCATGTTTAAAAGCATTGATGTACATTTAAAACCTAAACTAAACCTATAAAAATCAAATCGAAAATTGGTGAAGCTTTTCTTTAACTTTTCATGTTGTTATTTAACCGCCTAATCATCATTTAAATAATTTTTTTCTCATTACTCTACACCCAGTACACTAAAATGACAAAGTGAAAACAGAACTTTAAAAATGTTTGCAAATGAATGAAAAAGAAAAACTGAAAAATCTCATTGCCATAAGTCTCAAACCCTTTGCAACAACACTTGAAATTTTGGTGAAGTGGGTCTTTTATCTCTTGCTTATTTGAACAACAGAGGTTTGCATACAGACTAACAAGTTAATCCAGGCTGGTGATTGACAAGTGTTTGAATGTGCATAGAGAAGATTCTGTGTTAGTATTACCGTCTAAATTTGATTGTGGACGATTAATTTAGAAAAATGACCAAAGTTGTCCTTTTTAAAATGTGAACAAATGCACATGTAAAATGTCACTATTTAATTTTCTTTTGCCAAAAGCTTAATGCTGAATTGAATTTGAGTTTGAAAGCTTATTTTGTCCATCTCAGGCTGCAAAGTTAGATCCGCACCTTGGATGTATATTCCGCTACCTTGGGCATTACTACAGAGAGGTGGCAGTTGATCGTGGCCGTGCACGAGGCTGCTATAAGAAGGCCTTTGAGTTGGACACTGATGATGCAGAGTCTGGAGCTGCCTCAGTGGATCTCAGTATGGAGCAGGATGAAATGGTGAATGACCTTAGTGGGAAGAAACACGCAACGTTGAATTGTCAGGCGGGTTGTTGTCACTTTTAATTGTTTCCTTACAGGTGTTTCTGTATTTGCTTGTGTTTCTTTTTTTTTTTAACTTTTTTGTCCTTTCTTTAATGATGTAGGACACTGCCTTAGAAATTCTTCAGTCAGTCACTGCAAAGGCAACTCCAGGCTCAGCTAAATGGGCTTGGATGAGGCGAGGGCTTTACTACCTGAAGATCGGAGAGCATCAAATGGCCATCGCTGAGTAAGAATTAAAAATCGGAGTCCACTAAATTCTTTGACTTGATCTGAATAGCATGAGAGCATTATTGACTCTTTACTCTATGTTTATAGTCTGCAGGCAGCTCTGAGAGCAGACCCTGAGGATTGGGTGTGTTGGGAGTGTTTAGGGGAAGCATACCTAAACCGCCGGAGCTTCACAGCAGCTCTAAAAGCTTTTGGTAAATCCCATCAACTTCAGCCCTCCTCCATCTACAGTGTCTACCAGACTGCTGCAATCAAACAAACTCTGGGCAAGTTCAAAGAGGCGGTTGCAGAATACTTGCAGATCACAGCGCAGCAGGACTATATTCCTGCTCTTAAAGGTAGGTATTTGCTGCATTATACCTTTAACATGCATTTAATTTGTCTAAACCCTGAAAGATCTTTAGGGAACTTCAAGTTATTCAGTCGCTGCTGCCAAAGTTTGAGCAAGAACCAGAAAAACTGAGGACATTGCTCCTGTTCCTGAATCTTTTCTCTGGCCATCAGCTACCTACAGAATGTATTGTTGGAATAGAAGTCCTATGGCTAGTCTATGAAACACTCAGTAATGTGGGGCCAAGCTACATTTTTGAACTCCTCAAACAATACACACCCAGCACTCAGCTCTGAGATAGTTAGAGACCTGTCAGCTATTTGCACTTCAAAATCGAGCTAAGCACAGTGAAGCTGCTTTTAGCTACTCTGCAGCACACAGATGAAACCAATTTTCTGATGATGCTAAATGTGCTCCAACCCATTTTCAAAGCTAAACGGAAAAGTCTGCTGTTTTCATGTGCTTTGATTAATTGGTTCTTTACTGCACTTTTATTTGATCTTCTGATTATGGGGCCATTTGCTTCTAACTACTGTATTACTACACAGTATCTGTATCTTCTGCTCTGCTTTTATCTTTATCTAATTTTAGTTAAATTGTGTTTTATTCATTTATATTTGTTTATGGAATTTGTTTTTACTACCTGTTGTTTTGAATATTTAATGCTATACTTTGTCCATGTCAAGGACAAAGTAAAAACTGGCGCTGTGTTTGAAATGTGGTTTATAAATAGGGTTACCTCACGTAAATTCAATTTGTATGGTCTGTTGTTCAGGTCTTGGCGAATGCCAGTTGTCTTTGGCTAAAAGTTTAATGGAGGACTGCAGAGATAGAGGCGCTATTGACCTCATACAGAAAGCCATACAGAACCTCTTCAGGTAACTACAAACCTTTAAATGAAATAATGATTTTTCTCCTGGATACCTTGCAGTATATACAAAGAGATTTGTTTATCCTTTTTCTGTGCTTCAGAGCTCTGGAATTGCGTCCAGATCTGTCCTGTTTGTGGAAGCTGCTGGGAGATGCTTGCACCACAGTCAGCATAGTTTCTCCAAACAGAGCACAGGTTTTAGTCCCTGCCCCGCTGGCTGGATTAGACTCAAACAGCCAGAACCACAAGCTGAACCAGGCACAGACGCTGAAAGTTGGTGAGAGGTATAACCATGAACAGGCACAGACATGACCTGAGCACCTCATGCAGTTGCTGCTCTTTCAAATGTCACATTTATAACCTCTGCATTGTAGTAAAAATGTGATATTATATAGCTTTGATAGCAGAATGTTTGGTTTTGTCCACCAAGCATTTCATTTACACCTTCAGTTCATGTTTTTGTCTATAGGTGTTATGTTCATGCTTTGAAGCTTACGGGTGAGGTCCCCACCCTTTGGTATGACCTAGGATTAAACTATTACCGTCAGGCCTGCCTGCGATACCCTACAGAAGGAGACCAGAACTCTCAATCTACGCTCCTCCAGAAAGCCCAGCAGGTAATTCACTGACTTGGCTGATTGTACACCACGCTTCTGACTTCTGAGACATTTGTTCCCAGAATTGGCTTCCTATTGTTTTTTGTCTTTCAGTGTTTAAAAAAGGCTATCATGATGGACAGTGGAAACCACAGCTTCTGGAATGCCTTGGGAGTGATTTCGATGAACAAAGGTAACAATATACTCCGCAGTCCTGTAAATAGTAGTGATCTACCCAGATGTCAGCTGCCTTCTTTGTTGGACAAATTGATTTGTTGGTTTGAAAAAATATAAAATTATATAATTTCTAATTTCTAATTAAAATGTTTTGTGCGTTAGAAGCAAAAAACATCTAAAATGAAGTCAAATGCTCTATCAATTCTGATTATTATTATCAGACTAAATATAATCAAAAGTATTTGATATTCTACTTTTTTTTTTATTCCTTCAATTAGTTTTACGAGTGGAATCCACAGTCACAGTAGCAGGGTTGTCAGACTGCTGTAATACACAGCATAAGACATGAAAGAAACAAATATTTAGAAAAAATGGGGGTTGGTATAATAAACATGGAATTTTTTTACATTGGAAATATCAAAATGTTGACGTTGTTTTTATTGTTAACTGAATATGTAAACCTAAAATATGTCTGATAATGTAGTGTATGTAGACAGAATTTTTTTTTCCTCCTGCTTATTAATGGCAATCACAGGAACACTTCTTGTCACTTTTTTCTGTCACATCAGGTCTTGAGAACTTTGCTCTGGCTCAGCATTGCCTCATCAAGTCCATAAATGTTGAATCGAATGTATGTACAGCATATTAGTTCTAAAGATAATTAATACTGGCAGAAAATATTCTTGTGATTTTATTTGAGTTCTTAATATTTTATTATAGAATGTAGTTGCATGGACAAACCTGGGTACCTTGTATTTGAAGAAGGACAATATAGAGGTGTGTATGTGTGAGATCAGTTCTCATATATAATCTAATATGAGTTATATTCACAAAGAAGTTTATTTAATTTTGTTTTTTACCATGGCCGGTTGATGTTGCCATTGTTTAAGTCTGGTCTTAATGTCTTAGCTTGCACACAAGGCTTTCAAGATTGCCCAGTCCTTGGAGCCGCTGTATGTCAACTGCTGGATTGGACAGGTAATGAACCCCACAGTGGTTTAACTAACATAAACATAATGAGAGAATGTTCAAAAGGAAGCTGCAGCAAGATAAATGAAATAATAATAAACAATAGTTGAATTTGCCCAGAGATAAAGACTTTTTATGGTATGCATACATGCTACGTGCACTAAAATAAATGCACAAACTTGACAGTTACTAATATTGTGTTAGTATGCATAAGGCTTTATATCGGAATGTGTGTCTTTTACCACTTCAACTATGTTGAAAAAGATGATGATAAAATTATCATTTTCTTTCTTTGTCTTCTTACTAGGCAATGATAGCAGAGAGAGTGGGAAGTTATGACACTATGGATCTTTTCAGGCACACCACTGAACTCAGCACACATGTGCGTGACCTCATAGAACCACTGGGTTTTACTGTAATACTCATTTGCTTGAAAATAACATATAATTCTTTATTTCATCTTTCTTTATCACTCTGCTAAGTAAATTGTATGTTGCTACTGCTAGTAAAAAAGTGTTGATGATTCGTAATGAAAAGGAAAAAAAAAAATCCTTATTTTGAAGGACTGTTTGTTGTTCTTTTTTTGTTCTTCATCATCATTTCTCTGAATCATCTTTCCCTTGCAGATGGAGGGAGTAAAAGGTTATGCTTACTGGGTTTGTTCCACCTTGCTGGATAAAAGCAACAGAGACTCTGAACTGTACCGCTACAACATAGTCCAGATGAATGCCATCTCTGCTGCTCAGGTGGCACTCAGCAAATACACAGGTACAACACGTATATGCATGCTATTGTGTTGTATTTGGGCCATATGTTGTGTGACACGAAATGTCTTTTGAATCTTTCTCAGAGAGAATCCAGTCCGACCCCGATGCCTTCATTATGCTGGGCTACTTGAATGAGCATCTGCAGCTGAAAAGGCAGGCTGTGCAGGCTTACCAAAGGTCTGTCTGAATTACACTTACTGACAAGAAAAGATTAAGAGAGTCCCTCTCTTCATCAGTCTGTCATCTATAAGGAACACAATTTAAAACTTGTTTGTTTACAGTCCACCTTTCTTAGACTTTCCTCTCTTTTTTCATTTCTTAGAGCTGTTGAACTACTTCAATCCATGTCCTCAACGGAAAAGCTGGCATTTGCTCAGGGCAGCTATAGCCGCTCTTTGTGGTAACAACTATCTGACTCATTTCTCTGTCTATAACATCTTTGACCATACTTTATAGATATACCAAACGCTATTCTTTGGATGCCACTCTCTGTCTTTGCAGCACATTAGGCCAGTGGGATGAGGCTGTGCATGGTTATAATTCCACCCCATTACAGGACCTCAATGATCTGGGTGGGCTAGCTCTGGCGTACTGCAGGGCGGGACTTATCCCACAGAGCATCAATGGTAAGGAGCGGAACACATGAAAAAATCAGATATTGTATATGTGTTGTTATAACAGTTGTGTTTGCATTTGTGTGTACTGCAGCCTATGAACGTGCCTTGGCTGTGGCTTTCAGTGAGAAGGAAAAGGCTTACATCTTGACAGCTCTGGCTCTGCTGCAGCACCGACAGGGCAACTTAGACTCTGCCAAGACTCTGCTGTTTAAATGGTGAGTGCAAAGTGTTGACAGGACCACATAGTATCGTTTTTTTCTTTGTCCTCCTTTACTTGTAACTAAATATGTGTATGTGTAATATATTGTGTTCACATGACCACCAAAGATACCCTTTATAAAAAACAGCCCAAACTAACAAATCTTCCTTTCCTTTCGGCCGTTCCCTTTCAGGGGCCGCCACAATTTAATTATGTGCCTCCCTCTAACCCTATCCTCTGCATCCTTTTCTCTCACACGAACGACCTTCATGTTATCTCTCACTACATCCATAAATCTCCTCTTTGGTCCTCCTTTAGACCTCCTGCCTGGCTGCTCTAACCTCAGCATCCTTTTACCGATATATTCACAGTTTCTCCTCTGAACATGTCCAAGCAACCTCAATCTGGCCTCTCTGACTTTATCTCCAAAACATCTAACTTGAGCTGTCCCTCTGATGTACTAGCCCTGACTAACAAATGTCATCCAAAAAATACAATTTCGAATTTCCAAGTTCGCAATGATGTAATTCATTCTGTAGAATATATAAAATGACAACATAATAATGATAACGTTTTTTAATTGATGTTATAGTGTATTGTAATGCTTTTGAAAGTAGGGCAGTATGGTATAACCAAAGTTTTTTGGCTGTAGTGGCATTTGGTCTTTTTAGCCTTCAATTCCAGTCATGGACTCCATTAAAAAGGAACTGTCAAATGTTATAGGTCTGAGCTTCCCTAGGCTGTTTAAATTTGTTTATTTGTCTGCTATTTCTCTGCAGCTCAATGTTAAAAGAGCCAATCCCGGAGTCTTTGCTATGTTTATGTGCCCTGGGATTGGTCCACAGTGATGTTACATTAGCTGCTGCTGCCCTGACGGAGCTGCTAAAGCAAGGTTCAGTCTCTGGAAATGTTTTAGAGCAGCAATGTCTACTCACCTGCACCTTGTTAGCCCTGCAGGGCAACTATAGTGCAGTACAGAGAGAGGCTTCCAGAGCTGTACACAGGTAAACTGTTTGTTTGGATTTTTGTGTTCTTGTGCAGATTGAACCTACACACATTATGAAATGTGTCTTAAAGAATTATTGAAAGACAATTCCCTGGCTTCTGTAGAGGTTTTCACATGATCCCTCTTATAAAATGTATTGGAAAAACCTATACATGACATACAAATTCTACAAACCCTGTCTGACTTTTCTGTCTTCTCTATAGGAATCCTGGCAACCCATCTTTGTGGACCCTGCTCTCCAGAGTAGTACCACAGTATTACCCTAGAAAGGCAAATGTAAGTCTTTACAGATACAAACATTACTCAACACAAATTTGAATCCAGCAAATCTGGTATAATGATATATGTATTAACTTAGGAGTCTCATCCAATTGTACTGTAATACTGCTGAACACTTATTGTTTGATTCGTGGTTTTGTCTACTGTGTATTCTAGGGTGGAGCAGTGGCTGGACAAATTGCCTGTCGCTCCAGTATGACTCAAGGAAAGGTGACTGTCTATTATGTTAAAATTACTTCTATATCTTTGTATTTTGTGTTTGTTCTTTTTACTCTCTTGAACTCCAACACCATTATGGATTAAATTTAAACTAAATTTGTTATATAACTATATTTATAATATTATGTTGTACATCGATCAACATCCAAAAGCTCACTATATTTTAGAGTGCATGGTAACGTTGGTGTCATCTCTGACGTTTAACTGAGCTGATCTCTCTTGTCTACCTGCAGAGTGCGTTGTTGTACAGTGGAGTGAATCAGCTGGCTAGTGGAAGACACTCTGGAGAGGACAGACTCAGGAATGCACTGAAGACTATGCAGAGAGCTGTGCTGCTCTGTCCTGGTAAAAATAAACATACACACACACACACACACACACACACACACACACACACACACACACACACACAAAGACATTTAAATGGCGCTCACAGAATTACAAACTTATCAAACATAAAAATTATATTAGTCTTAAAAGTGTCAGGGAAACCTTGGGGAAATACATTTGTGCAGATTAGATTAATTATTACTTAGATGAATTATAGTAAAATTCTGTAATTCATAAAATTATTTTCCTCATCTATACAGTAAATTGAAATCTTTCACCTTTGTGGCACTGAGAAGCTAGTTCAAGTTTATCCCATGAGATAAGTCTTCATTCTTCTGTCTGTTTTTCAGATGATCCAGCAGCGTGGGCTGGGTTAATGGCTGCCTGTCACACAGAAAACACTTCCTGTTATCTTTCCGGTTCTGCTCCTTCCAGACAAGGACTGGAGCAAATCCTCATGTCGGTGGTTTCTGAAAAAGGTTTGTTCGTTTAGTGTGTGTTTTTACTGTGTGTGTGTGTGTGTGTGTGTGTGTGTGTGTGTGTGTGTGTGTGTGTGTGTGTTTGGCTGTATAAGTGACCCATGTCTCATTTCCTCTCCAGTACGTAGTGTAGAGGTGATAGGGCGTCCACTAGCCCAGTCCCTGGAGGGATGGGTACTACAACAAGCGGTCACTGGTCTCATCCTCGAGGGAAAGCTGGAGCAGGCAGAAGCTCTCTGTACACAGGTAGGATATGAAAAAACACTAACACACATTCTCTATATTATTTATTTTACTTTACTATAATATAACTTACATCACAATCTATCTCGTATGGCATCTTAATTGTCGTGGAGTACTCGCGTTTTTCCTGCCGTGCCACAGGTGCTGAAGGTTTCTCCAGAACATCGTGCAGTGATGCTGTTGCTGAGACAAGTGCAGTGTCAACAACTCCTTTCTGGAAATAACAGCACTGTCCTCTCAGACTCAGTGCTGGAGCAGCTTTACAGCACAGTGATGATGAACCCCACCACCCTTGGGGCATGGCATGTAAGAAAATTTTAAAATCCATTTAAAATACCATAACATTATTATTGTTGCATTGAATCACTGATAATGTTATTCTTTAATTTCAAGCTCCAGTTGTTAAGTGCTTCAGCATTTTAAACAATGCAATACCACATTGTTCACACGTAAATACATTGCGCATAAACTACCAACTCATTATATACTCTGTAACAAAAAGAGGCTTAAAATACTTATGGCCTTGTGTTTGGGTGGTCACTTATTTCAATCTTTAAATCAAGTTGTATTCATATGATGTGGGGTTTTTTTTATTCTCACTACAATCAGCCATTTTGCTTTAGGTTGCCTAATGAAGAAGCACCACACTTGGAACCACACACACTGTTGCACTTAACATCAAATGGCTACTGATAGCAGGAGGAAAGACGCAAAGAAGCCATGTAGTGATTTTTAATGCTTGAACACTTGGCAGACTGAAGCCATGGTTAATAACAAAACATCTTAGAGTGCAACGTGGAATTAAAATCTGTTGCAATATTAGGATCGAATAGTCACATCTTATAAACATAGCTTTTAAACAGGCTTCTATTTGTGGCTAAAATAATTTACTAAGCGTTAGACTTGATTCAGATCAAAAAATGCAAATTTCTTACTGTCTTTCTTTTATATCTTTTTGTAATCATTATTTATTTAATTTTCTGCTCTTTCCCAACCTCTTCTATGCACATTTGGTTCACATCTCATATATTCTTTAACTCCCATCCTGATCTTTACTCCCACTTATCCTTACTCTTCCCACCACTCCCTTGCTCTTCTTATCTCAGTGGCTGGGTGAGGTGTATCGTACTCAGGGCCTGCTGGTCCAAGCAATTATGGCTTACAGGCACAGTCTGCAAGTTGCCTCACAGCTCGGCCTGTACAGCAGCCAGATAGCAAGCCTGCTTCGACTAGCCCTGCTAGCTCTAGGACCCTGTTTGGTGAGTTGATGCATTAGATATAACGTGGATCTATCATGTCAAAAATCATGTGGTCAAAATAAAGCTATTGCAGCATGACTGTCATGCTTTGATATTTTTGTTGTGGCCAAAAACAAGTAGACATAAAAAATGTAACTTTGTATAATGCTATGTAAGAATGGTAATAGATTTTATTAGCACTGTACTGATGGATTACAAGTTAAGTAGATGAATAAAAATGATTTTTTATTGGCGCCTGCTTTCAGCTAGGTTTATTCTTTATGCTGTGTGATGTGACCTGATAGGCTGGTGTCCCAGGAAATGACTGGAAAAGCCTGGTGATGGAAGCTACAACTGAGGCATTGAAGCTAGATTCATCCCCTATGGCCCAACTGTTTCAGGCACTGCACCAGTTTGTGACAAAGATGGGAGCCAGGTTAGTGTACTTTCCTCTGCTGAAGATGTTATGCAAAAACTCAGGCAAGCAGCACTTGTATCTGTGTTGTGTCACTATGTTTGCATAGGTGTCACTGTGCAAACGAAATTTGTATCACATTTATATCACAACAAAAAACATCAGTGTCTCAATACTTGTCATTTGTCCTCGAGCATCAATTGAAATTGAAATGACATCTCATGATGTACACTAGATGACTTTTCTTACAAGATATTTGGAAAATTTTATTCATGCCGCCACCGTCTTTTCAAAATGTTGATACTTTTGGAAATGTAATTTACAGAGTAAGGTTTTCCTGTCCTGACATAATAGCCTTCTGTCGACTTACAGGCCTGCCAGGATGCTTAATTTGAGTGCTACACTTATCTAAGGCTGAAGATGTTTGCATGTGCCAATCGTAAATTGGCAAAATTCCTTTTAGGATTCTGCAAGAGCTTTTCTGTGCCAAGTACAATTAGAATATCGAAGGCCCTTTCATGCCAGAAAAACTTTTATTGCATGAAAACTAGTGTCAATAAACGAAACAGTTATCCCTGATCCTGGAAAATGTAATTTCTATGTTTGTCTTTTGCAGGGAAACAAGACGTTTGTTTGAGAAGCTCATCTATGTCCCATCTCAAGACTTCCCAGTATCTGTGATGCAGGTGGCCAGCTGGTACCTTCTTAGACACTTGCATATCAAAAATGATGAGGAGCTAATAAATGTAAGCGCACAGCAACAACAGTTTTGTGGTGATATATAACCATTTATTTATTTCTTAACATGACTTACACAAATCAGCTATAACTTATGAACACCTGCCTAATATTAAGTGGTTCCCATTTTTGCTACCAAAAAAGACCTGAACCATCGAGGCATGGATCTTCTGCTGCAGTGGCTGGTGCCAAGCTGTCAGTAGCAGATCCTTGAAGCTCTGTCTCTTGCATAACGGAGCCTCCATGGGTCTGACTAGTATTACCAACCAAAATCAGTGTTATTCACGTCACCTGTCGTAATGTGGACATAATGTTATGGCTTTTCTGCTTATGTGCATATGCTGAAAACACCATAATGGAACTGAAACTTTTTAGGTTCTATTTCATGTCAGCTTTGACAATTGACTTATTTATTTCATTTGTTTTGCAGGTCCTTTTGGAACACGCCAAAATGAGTGGAGATCAAAGACTACTAAAGTTTCATTCAGTGCTTGCCTCTTCTTCATCCTGAATCTTGCCATGATACAAATGCATTACTATGAAATCATGCAGCTTATCAGGTTTAGCCACAAGCTGACATCATCAGCAGTTTGGATTTCCAGGGTCTCTTAAATAAATATAAAAGATCAAACTGGACATTATGACGCAAAATAAATGTAGCATTTATTTGGTTTACATTATTTTTCTTATACAGCAATCTTCAAAAAATCAGGTAAAATCATGAGTATTACCACATTATTTCATAATTTCACATAAAGTAACATTCAGGCTAAAATAAAGACATTTTGCTTAATATTTAAAGATTGTCTCATTTTGATTGCACCTAATCCTAATATACACATAATTAGATGTGATGGTCTGCACGTATATAGCGCTTTTCTACCTCTTGGCACTTAAAGCGCTTTACACTGCTCCTTATTCACCCATTCACACACCGATGAGGCTTCAATATGTGACCGAAGGAGCAAGGGATCGAACCGAACAGCAACTCTGAGATTGGCAGACAACTCCTCTACCTTCGTACACCACAGTCACCCCATAAATATGAGATTTATAAAAATGAAAACAAAAACATGTCAGCAAATGACTCTTCAGCTACTATCAAGTATTGTCCACATCTTTGATAAATAAAAAATTTGTGTAACATGTTGGAATAATCAGAGGTTGTCATTTGTGGAAAAAAATCAATCTGAGTAAGAGAATAGAGAAACACTGTAATAGTGTTTATAGAATGATTACAGCCTGAGTTTAGAAATTTTGCAGGTTCAATCGCATCAGCTTCAGTGTTATCACACCTGTATCAGCTCCAGCTGTACAGACATGTTTGGTCATGAGGGTGCAAATGTTTTGCCCACATCCCCAGCACGGCTGCTTTAAGTGTGGATCTCCCTGTGTGGTCTTTCTCTTGCATAGTGAACACACATCTACACCAGCACCACCTATAATTTCTCTGTCACTCGTAGCTACCAGCTGCTGAAGTTCTGTTAATATGTTGTGTGGTGCTTTTGCAATGCCCACGACCTTTATTCTTTTGGGGTCAAACACACAATCCTCCTCTAGGCCGCTGGGCACAGCTTTCATCCCACAGTTGGGAGGGACCCAAGCAGTGTCATATCCCTGTGTGCTCCAGGTGTACTGCATAGCATGGTTGTCTGTATCAATGCGCTTGACAAGACCAACACGTACACGTAACTCCAGGACCACACGGTCTGAAGGGTTGCTGTTCAGTGGATAACGTTCAGCCTTTTTCTTATCACGACTGACATACACACCCTTCCCAAGCATGCCACCTGGTGATTGTTGAAAGCCATTGGAAATGATGAGCTTTGCATTGGCAACACTGGTGCCATGGTACATGGTGTAGACAGCCCGGTCTTTGGGCTCCTGAGAGGCCCCCAGCTCTACATGTGGAGAGTCATCATCATAGATTACCTCCCAGCCAAAGAACTGCAGTGACATGTTTCTTTATAAAGAATGCTGTAAGGAATAAATACAAAATGCCAGAATGTCAAGGTATGTTCAACAGTAGTTACAAAAATTACACAATACTGATACTTAAGCAGACATGGTGCTAAACAGTGGTTTACTAAAACATGACCCATTCAAATATGTGTCCCAATTCAAGCTTTAACTCAATTGCAACTGCAAACATCATATACTACAGTTGAAAGGACATAAAATAAGAAAATATTTGTCAACATGATACTACACATTTAGCTGTTAGTGGACATGTCTTTTCTTCAATAGGAATAACAAAGGGGGTCAAGATGAGTACAAAAAATAGTTAAAAAGTTTGCAAACCCTTGATTAACCATGGATTGATCTCACAAATTATTTTATTTTTCTTTTAAGCACACCCTGACCATTTTTATTACCTCTAATGATGAAACACGTTTTACCTCTTGCAATTTCAAAGTAAGGCGATGCGAACATTTGCACTCCATTGTAGATCCCTCGATCTACAATGGATCCCTCCATTTAATGCTATGTTTAAAGCTAACTTATATGAACAAGCTATAGGTTAAACATGACATGTAAGAAAAGGTGTGATGGGAAATGGCTGACGAGATAAACTTACATGCTGGGTCACAGAATTTGTTCGGCACAAAAATATTTGGCTAAGTTATAAAGAGTCAACCCTTGAAGTTTCAGTAGACTTGGCACTGACGCTGCTAATGTAACTGTCGCTCCACAAAGCAGCGACGTGTTGAAAACTTAGTTTTATTTGCCGAAAAGCAACTTAATTCAGATTGATTTCACGAGCTTTCACTGCAGTAAGGTAATTAACTCATCTATCCTCTATATCATTCGTCATTTAGGTAACACATAGCTTAGTTCACGCTAATGTTAGGTTTCAAATCTTACCGTGCTTAGTCGTGCTTTTGCTGTAAATAGCAATAGCTTTCAGTTTCTATTACGCTATTTACACGCTATCACGCTTTTCCTATGTTGTTGTAAAATGTACCATACTGACATTGGTGTCTATGGCCGGTTAGCTCAGTTGGTTAGAGCGTGGTGCTAATAACGCCAAGGTCGCGGGTTCGATCCCCGTACGGGCCATTAACATATTTTTAATTGCGTTTTGTTTATGACATTTCATATTAATTTATATATGTTTTTCTTGTCAGAATGCTAATTGCGTATATATTTCTAAAATAGTTTTTAGTTCAGAATTGGTCACCTGGGAGCGTAAGCTCAAAGCAAACAATTCCCCAACCTCTCACCCTGTGGTCCGTGGACGACTGCCTGTACCAACTGAACTCAATTACTCTGCAAGTCTAAAATTATATTTTAGAGTATAGGTTTATTCTCTGTGCCAACAACTTTTTCTAGGGAACATGGTGCTTAATCTTTCCCACAAATATTTTTTGAACCTGCCAAAATTTGTGTTTCACATACCGCTTACTCTTATTTGTCTGCATGAATTCTTGGGCCTTGGCTCTTTTTATTCTTTTTTTGCTTTCAGTGCACAGTACATTTAAAAGTTTTCAGTGACTCAACATCATGAATGTTCATTATAATTACGTACATTTATACGTAATTCAGGTGTAGTGTCTAATCTTGATTTCACATGGTCTTAAATGCATGCTAATCAGACAATATATAAAGGTAGAGCAACAGGAATAAGACATGAAAAGTTTATGGTTTTTTTAGCTGTTATCACATCAAAAGATCAACGGCTTTCATCTTGTCCCTGCAGGTGTTGCCACAGTAGAACACAGAACAAGTCCAGTGGTAAAGATTTGAACATGTACCAATCATTACCAAAGTTTCCTCTCCATTATACTTCCTGCACATACAAAGGCCACATGAATATGGACTCTGTTACTTATACATCTTCACTCATTTCAAGCCATCCTCTTACTTCATGCCCCGGTCAGGGCTTAGCTGGACAGAAATGCTTGGACATGAGAATGCAGATGGTTTTTCCACACTCCCAGCACTGTTGTTTGACATGTTGAGAACCCTTTTGGGTTTTTCTCTTACAAACTGAACACACTTGAGTACCAGCACCACCACCACCAGATTTATTTTCTATAAGCTGTTGGAGCTCTCTTTCTATTGTGGTGTTTGGTGCATTTGCAATTCCTACCACCTTCACTCTTTTGGGGTCAAATACACAGTCTTCCTCTAGGCCACTGGGCACGCATTTCATGCCACAGTTAGGGGGAATCCAGGCAGTATCGTAGCCATTTTTGTGCCAAGTCCATTGCATTGGATGGTTGTCCTTGTCAATACGCTTGACACGACCAACACGCACAAGTAACTTGAATACCACCCGATCTGAAGGGTTACTGAACGGTGGATAATTAGCTGCCTTTTTCGTGTCACGACTGACATAGACCCCCGGTCCCAGCGTGCCTCCTGATGATTGTTTAAATCCTTTGGCAATGATGAGCCGTGCATTGGCAACACTGGTACCATGGTACATGGTGTAGACTCCTTTGTTTTGAGGTTTCTGCGATGACCCCAGCTCGACCCCATGAAAAGAAGAACCATCGTCGACCACCTCCCAGCCTGAGAATTGGATTGACATCCTGCTGTTAGAATGTGGTTTAAAGATGATGTTGCTCGAGGCCCACAGTGATCTGCAGCAGTGACAAGGAATACAAAAATGTGGTTATGGCAGGTTTTTTTGTGCATGTTAGCTAAGTTTGATTGTGAAAATGAAAATGCAAGAAGAGTTTTCAAGCTTCCTCTTATACTCTCCGATTTATTGTAATGTCTTATATTTCAACTTCTAATATCTATTTTCATCTTATATGTATTTGTCTACATCCTATGTATTGTATTTCTTTAGAACGTCATAACCTTAGAACGTTTTTAAAGCTCTATGAATTTCCTTGCGCTACAAGCGCTACAAATAAACTTCTGTTTTGTTCCTTCCTGATATTTCGGCTGTCAAGCGACATTTTTCACCTGTGTTATGATACTACAACTATCAAACCAGATTTTTCAGGCTGTGCTGTCCGAAAAGGTTAAAACAATTCAACTTTACCGTGAGAAGTCCTTGTTTTCAGCAACGCCACAAAACACTTTTAGTTTCTTTTTACGGAGTTTCATTTTCAATTATCATGATATCAATGACGTCAAGTCAGGCCGGTTAGCTCAGTTGGTTAGAGCGTGGTGCTAATAACGCCAAGGTCGCGGGTTCGATCCCCGTACGGGCCAATGTCCCTTTTAGTGACAATTTTTATTTTCAATACTTACTGTTTAATAAACCCATGGATTCCACTTAGAGTTGTTAGTTATTTATTACAACCTAATTCAAACTACTGCATATAAGTCTTATAAGTCTATAAATTAAAAGTCAAAATAATAATAATAACTGAACAAGGGTCATATCTCCAAGCGCTATCAAAAGCCACAGCTACACTGTAATGCACTTGATTCTGCTGTTAGGCTACATTTTTTGTTAACATCCACTACTGATGCATAATAGTCTACTGTATCTATTGACATGATAAATGTGGCTATGTTTAAATGGTGCCTAATATCACACAGCTAACTTAAAGTTAGGCAGAGTTCCAGTAGAGGAATAAGGTAACACTTCACAGTACTAAAGACTGAGAAGGCTACCTGGACGAGAAGCTTAATTTTTCCAGCTAAGAAGAAAGAAGTCCAGGTGACATAGCTCAACATTCAAATAACTACAGCTGAATGCTTGGAAACTTTAACCGATATATTGCTGCACTCTTTGGGGCAGAGAGCCTGAAGTTTGTGTTTTAACCTGAAAGAACAGCAATAAAAGAGACTTTTCAATACTGCACACAGAACCACTAGTAGTCACTGAGGAACAACTAAGGCGCAGTGGTTCTGGAATAACTGAATTGACTAAAGTAAATTCTATATACAGTTGTACATGATGATAACTGAAAAATAGCCTGCTATATGGTAGACTCAATAGTAATGATGCTCCTTATTTAGTCCATAGTAACTACTAGCATTTTGTTCATAGTATTATAAAGTGAGTTAATTCAGAACTACTCAGGAACTACTCATATGTTATGAGGTTTCTCCTAACTACTAGTGCGTGTAAGTCAAATATGAATATATGTGATTCAGGAAGAACTCATGAACTAATTATCTGCTACTGATGCTAAGTATCTTGCAGGCCATTTTCCAGTGCCTTCCACTGTGTAAAACATATGAATCTAGTCTTGGTTAGATTATAACTGCATTTATTCAAATTTAAAATGTATTTGTTCTGTTTTTATTTTTAAATACAGCTTTTGATAGTAAACACAGTGTTTATTCTCTTTTTTTTAAACCTGCCAAAATTAGTTTCATCGTTGCTTACTACTCTTTACCAGACTGACTTTTGTAACTACATCACTATGGCATCATGAAGATGAAAGCTCATCTTCACCCTGAAAGCATCGCTGCAATTTGTTTTTTTAAGTTTCTTCACTAGAAATTGAATCTTATCAAAGTACACATTAAAGGTTTGATAATATAATAACCTTTTATTTTATTTATTTATTTTTTGTTTGTCTTTAAGTAAAAAGTAAAGAGCAGTATAAGGTGGAATCCTTTCAGAGAATCAACATCATACATTTTAAGACATTTCATTTCAAACATAAACTCTCCAATGTCAAAAAGGTTACTTTGCTTAACATGTAGGGTTTCATCTTGATTTCAGATTGTTCTAATGCATGTTGATCAGCAAACAAAAAGTGCAGTAGAACTTAAAAATTAAAGTTACGGTAAACCTTATGGTTTGCCATAAGCTAATAGAGTTTGTGAATATATTGTATATTATTATTACACAAAGTATATTATAAGTTGCTTATAGTGGAAAACATCCAGCAGTAAAATTTTGAACCTACAGTTCCAATTCTACATATTATATGAAAGGAACGTATTGAAATCCAAACTGTTTCTACTCACTCATTCTCTAATCCTCATGAAATGTACACTAAGTAATTCATTCAGTAGTGAGCAGTTAATTGACATTTCGGACACTTAACTATCGTCGTAACGTTGCGCCATCACTAACAGCCGTTTGAGTCGTGTAACGGTAATTTTCTCATCTCTAAATCAGGGAGCATTGCATTGTGGGATTGTTACCAGAAAGCAGCGTACATGCTATGTATTCTATCTTAGTGTTGCATTGTGGGATACTTTGAGTCCACTACTTAGTGGATACACTTACACAATCAACATTCGAACACTACTACAAAATGGGAGATACAAATGGCACTTTATACTGTGTAGGGAGTGATTTCAGGCACAGTTCAAGAGTCGTATAGTATACGTTGCGTAGAGAATCTTTAATTAAAGTTACATCACTAAAATTCCATCCATTTCACCTCCTTAACACACTATGGCCTCATGTGGATCTTCTTTGCTCCCCATCACCACACCTTTAAACTCATCCTCTTACTTCCTCCCCCTGTCAGGGGTTAGCTGGACAGAAATGCTTGGACATGAGAATGCAGATGGTTTTTCCACACTCCCAGCACTGTTGTTTGACATGTTGAGAACCCTTTTGGGTCTTTCTCTTACAAACTGAACACACTTGAGTAACAGCACCACCACCACCAGATTTATTTGCTATAAGCTGTTGGAGCTCTCTTTCTATGGTGGTGTTTGGTGCATTTGCAATTCCTACCACCTTCACTCTTTTGGGGTCAAATATACAGTCTTCCTCTCGTCCGCTGGGCACAGCTTTTATGCCACAGTTAGGGGGCACCCAGGCAGTATCGTAGCCATTTTTGTGCCAAGTCCATTGCATTGGATGGTTGTCCTTGTCAATACGCTTGACCCGACCAACTCGCACAAGGACCTCAAGGATCACACGGTCTGAAGGGTTACTCTTCAATGGATAATTAGCTGCCTTTTTTGTGTCACGACTGACATAGACCCCCGGTCCCAGCATGCCTCCCGATGATTGTTTAAATCCTTTGGCAATGATGAGCCGTGCATTGGCAACACTAGTCCCATGGTACATGGTGTAGACTCCTTGGTTTTGAGGTTTCTGCGATGACCCCAGCTCGACCCCAGGAAAAGAAGAACCATCGTCGACCACCTCCCAGCCTGAGAATTGGATTGACATCCTGCTGTTAGAATGTGGCTCAAAGATGATGTTGCTCGAGGCCCACAGTGATCTGCAGCAGTGACAAGGAATACAAAAATGTGGTTATGGCAGGTTCTTTGTGCATGTTGACTACGTTTGGTTGTGCAAATGAAAATCGAGAATATTGTAGAGGAGTTTTCAAGCTTCCTCTTATACTCTCCGATTTATTCTAATTTAATTTAATTTAATTTCTTACATTTCAACTTCTAGTAGCTATTATTTTTTATCTTATTTGTATTTGTCTATAGTCCATGTATTTTGTATTTCTTAGAACTTCATGCCCTTACAATGTTTTTAAAGCTCTCTGAATTGCCTTGGGCTACAAGTGCTACAACTGGTCTTTTGTTCCTTCTGGATAGCTTGGCCTTAAGCGACATTTTTCACCTGTGTTTGCCCCCTTGTCTTGTGGCTCAAAGATGATGTTGCTCAAGTCCCACAATTATCTGCCTCATTGAAAAGGAATATTACTATATTATTTCAGACATTAGGTTCTAGTATTCTAGTATATAGTTGTCATGGATGTAGAACTGCAATGACTCATTCAAGTCCCATTTTTTATGTCTTTTCGTTTACAGTCTAGAACCTTTTGCCATTTCTATTCATTTTTTAACAGTACATTTAACTTTCATTTGAATTAGTTTTAGTTTCATTTTAATGCAATAACTTTGAACATCCTATACACATATGCTTTGCTGTCTCAATACGTTTTTCCGATAACATAGACGCTCTTCTGCATTACGAAATGACGCTGTTTTTTCGAATTGCTGTAAACATAGGCTTGTAAAAGAAACAAAGAAAAACAAGTCGTTTACCTTGAGTTTGGAGTCGTCTTCTTAACTCAGCTCAGTAACTTTAACTTTCGTTTCTCCCACCTTTTAGGGAGTACAGTGCATACGCTGAAACGGTGGGGGCGCTGTGGTTGCGGATGAAACATACTGTCGTACGTACTACGTACAAGAAGAGCCGCTACGACAGCTTTAACTAGCAAGCCAGGTAGCGCCTGGAGACACTGTTTTTATTCACATGACGAAACTAATCTGGTTAATTTGTTTTGTTCGGCTTTTATATATATTTACTGTGCTGGTTTTATTAAAGGGGACAGCTAGCTGAGTAGCGGCAGTTCCTCACAAACGTTTTAAAAACGTTATTTTAGCCTTATATCAACGAAAGAGTGTTTTTAAGAGATATGTTGCTGGATAAAATGACACGGTGTGGATCGAACTGGACAGTTAAACACTGAGCTGACGGAAATGCTCAATTATCGTCACATTGGCTTCACATAGATAACTTACTTGACATTTTTTGAAGTAACAACCAGTTACCTCCAGGATAAATACTACATTTAGTGGAAGCAGTGATTACGCGTTAAACCAAACGGAGGTTTAATGAAAAATCAGCGAAAATTATAATTCCCTTGGTTCGTTCAACTTGGCTCAATTTGATATCGTGACGTCTCAAGTTTACGTAATCAACTCTTAAATGTGAGTGTAGCCGAAATAGCTCAGTTGGGAGAGCGTTAGACTGAAGATCTAAAGGTCCCTGGTTCGATCCCGGGTTTCGGCATTTTCTTCCTCTCATTAAATGGTGGATTAAAAACTGTTTTACGTCATTAATAATTTCTGCAAACGCTACATGTTAATATATGCAAATTATATATAAAATGTTCCTATTAAACATAAAGAATGTTAGTGTAATAGTGGGACATGGATGTGTGTAGTCAGGGTTCATGGTAGACCATCTTACTTCTTTAAATTGAACAAAATTAGCAGCATGCACGTGAAATGGACAATGATGTATTTTTAATAACACTGCACACAAAGATGGATTAAATAACTAAAATCTAAATAGTTCTAGGCTCAGAGAATAAGACGGGATTAGTGAATAAACATTGTCATGGCTTTCAGTTTAAAAGATATATCAAGCTATTGATTCAGGATAGATGTGATAGTAAAAAGAAACTTTTCAGCCGACAATGTCACAAATCATGGAGGTTTTCCACCTTGTTACAGATGTGCCTGATGTTCTCCTTGTCAAGACGTGATTTGATGTCAGCGATCTGCCTGAGGGACTCAATGGCATCATGCACAGACAGAAACCCTGTTCAAAAGAGAGGTACAGTAGAGTTTACCACCAGACATAATGCATTTGAAGTGAACATTATTCTGCGATTGCTGCTGATGACTGAGTGTTATAATGGTACTGGGCTTTGGGCCTGCTTGTTCAATGCTCACAAATACAATGTTAGCTCTGTGACAGTTTATTGTGGCAGCTCTACTTGATGTTGTAGTAGCAAATTGGTTGTGGCTCAAATCATCATTGTCAGTGACTGGAAGGTGGGGGGGTAAACTTTCTCATACAATACGACAGGCAATGCAATCTCTTCTCTTTCAAACTACTCGTCTGTCTTGCCATGAATATTTACAACACGCATCAATTATGCATTGCTTTTCTCCTCTTTCATGCCAACCTTCCATTTTATTTTATCCAATACTTAAAATAGAACATTGGATGAATCGCTCTTTTTCAGCCAACACCGAGATCGGTGGCCGAGCAGTGATTTATTAAGCAGTTTGCCCTTTCTATTTTTTTTTACTGACAAAGCATTTGCCTCGTTTCTATTTGTCCACACTTTATTAGGAGGTTGAGACTGAGCAAGATTGAAAGCGGGGAAGCTTTGAGATTCAGTGCGGGAAATGAGCTATCAGTTGACACAGCAGTGAGATCAGAAGTCAACAGCAGCTTGATGCAGCATTGAGCTGCTGGATGGCTATACAGCTTGTCCTATGAATGTACTGAACTGTAGCTCACATTTCCCCAGTTTGTTCGGCTAAAAGGTTTGGTACATGTGCATTTAAGTTCCAGGGCACATGGAAGTTGATACACTGTTGCAGATAGTTTTCTTTAATTGGCTCTGATGTCACGACAAGTTGTTTTTGAAGGTTCATATTTTTTGGGGGCAATTATGTATATTCTGATATATAAAAGTGGCATTGACATTTTGCTGGCTATAACTTGATCCATTTGATCACAACCTTTTAACAGATCTACAGGCCAGTCAAAGTAGAGACCAATCTTCTGAAATTTTATCTTCCACAGGACTAAGTCTGTTTCACTTTGAAATATTGATTTAAAAAGCGGTAGATGTCTAGGATAAAATAAACCCTCTTTGCACTATGGTTGTCAGCATAGATAATAAAATGTTTGCAAATGTAACTATTTAATAAAATAGCATGACATTAGTAAGAATGATCACAAATTAGGATGTTACCTCCTCTTACTGTCAGCATAAATTAAATAAAGCTCATGACATTGACCACTGCCAATAACTGAGATATTAATCATCAAATTTGTGTGTAAAAGCAATGAATTATATTGGTCAAGCTCTCAGGGCACGTTAGATTCTAATTTATTATGAAAAGTCTCTCATTTCTGTTTTACTCTTTTGTGAAATGTTGCTAGATGTGCATTCTTCCTTGACATATATGATAAGATACATTTAATTTATGTATGTTTACTGACTCATGACAGCGTGTTACCAACAATGATCCCCCACCTTTGTGGTATTCCTGTTTGAGCAGCTGCAGCTCCCGATGAAGGCTGTTCTCCACTGAGGTCATCTTTTTACTGACTCTAGTTTCATTGCATTTAAGCTGATCTGCCCGAATACGGTCAGCCTGGTCCTTCTGGGACTCCAAGTGCATCAACTGGACCTCCAGAGCCTGCAGTCTGTCAGATAATCTGGACTGTGCCTCCAACTGAACACGTATCACAAAGACATAAAAAGTAACAATGTGAAAAGTGTTTGAAAGCCTAAAATATTTCCAAAATAGAATTGGGGAAGGCGAAAGAAACACAGCTGTTTTAATTCAATTCAATTCAATTCAACTTTATTTATATAGCGCCAATTTACAACAAAGTCATCTCAAGGCACTTTACAGAATAAAGTCCAGACTACACAAGTATGTAGAAGTAACCCAACAAATCCCCCTTGAGCAAGCCCTAGGCAACAGTGGAGAGGAAAAACTCCCTTTAATGGGAGAAACCTCTAGCAGAACCAGGCTCAGGGTGGGCGGCCATCTGCCTTGACCGGTTGGGGTGAGTGGAAAGTGGAGAAAGAAAAGAAAAGAGCAACGAAAAGCAACAACAAAACAACAACAACAAAAAAAGCAACAACAAAGCATTGTACAGGTTGTAGGACACAGAAATAATGGCATACAGTGGTGACAAATAAATGTATAGAGAAAAGCTAGTTAGGGTTGAGTGAGGATTATTAACTATAAGCTTTATCAAAAAGGAAAGTTTTAAGCCTAGTCTTAAAAGTAGAGAGGGTGTCTGCTCCCCGAATTTGGATTGGAAGCTGGTTCCACAGGAGAGGAGCTTGATATCTAAAGGCTCTGCCTCCCATTCTACTTTTGCAAACTCTGGGAACCACAAGTAGGCCAGTATTTTGGGATCGAAGTGGTCTAATCGGGCGATACAGGACTATGAGATCTTTTAAATATGATGGAGCTTGACCATTAAGAGCTTTGTATGTAAGAAGCAGGGTTTTGAACTCTGTTTTAGTAACTCTGTAATTGTTTCACAGTTATCATGTATAAAAATGTTTAAGTGGTGACCTGAACAACTGAGACAATCACTGAACAAACAGATGGTCAAACTGAAAGTTACTCTACCATTTGCCCCTGTAGTAATGAGCGGAGCTGCTTGCTGCTCTCTGCATGTGTCTGGATCATGCTGTTGAGCTGCTGTTCTGTCCACTTTCTCAGGAAATATGACTGCTCCTTGGCTTTCTTTAACTCACCTGACACCCTGAAATGACACCAAGGATAGAACTAAGACACATGTTGTGGGCCTTACTTTCAAAATACAGTAATTTATGAAAAGTATAAGTTACACATTGCATTGTTTGGCTTAGTTTCTTTGGCTTAGTTATCTGTATCTGTGCTGTCTTGCAGTCCAACTTTCCTGTCCAGCCACTGGTAGAATTTTCTTCTATCTGCCAGTGGTACCCACCATGCAGGGATTGTCTGTCCATGAGGGTCCTGCTCTTTCCTCTCGCATTTCTGGTTTCTGCTTCCTGATGTATTCACTTAGCAAGTCATCACTTGAGGCCATCTTCCTGATGTATTCACAGATGTTTGTTGTTTCATCTTGGATAGTGTCTTTGATGCTCACTAATCCTCAGCCTCACCCTTCTTCCTTTTACTCAGTGTACAGTCTCAGGATGCTGGATTTGGATTTTCTTCTCTTTTGGCCAGTTTATTATGCCAGATTACAGGCAGGCGTAGGCGTTAAACGCCCAGACTTTCTTGTTCCCATTCACCTGATTTTTCAGGACTTGCCTGTAGTGCCTCTGTAGGCGCATGGCTGTTGCTGCTTTCCCTGCAGCCTCTTCATTGTTACCCTTTTCCTGTGGGATCCCAAGGTACTTGTAGCTGTCCTCAACATGTGCTGTGCTGCCTTCTAGTAGTACAATCCCCTCAGTCCTGAATACCTTTCCTCTCCTTGTTACCATCCAATCACACTTATCGAGTCCGAATGGCATTCTAGTATCTTGGCTGAAGATCCCAGTGAATCCATGTTCATGTGATATTTTAGTTTTTTTATTTGTAATTAATTTACAGACATTTGTAAAATTAAGTATGTAGATTAAACAAAGTATAATTATTATAATATAAAAAATAATACATTTCTGTTCTGTCGGCCTTTGGTCTTTATCCTCTTATTCTTACTTCTTGAGATACTGTGTGTTTATCTGTATTTGACTGCAATACAATATACAGTCGACTGCTGCTACTAATGGCCTTGATTCTACAGGTCTTCCACTGAGGGACAATCAATTTATAGCTCTTTGGTGTCTAGCTAATCTGACTCATATTGATAGCTGATTTGGCTGTTAGATGGCTTTCAAAAGCTGCCTGTCTTGATTAATGTTTATCATTTACCTATGGTAAGACCGTCACTGTACCCTTGGTTAAGGAAGAATGCACATCTAGAAACATTACACAAAAGAGTAAAACAGAAATTGTGTTCTTGAGCTTGTCCTAAACTAATCAAAAATGCCATGGGCAGTATGTCGATATAATGCTTTCGACAAGTGAGGAAAGAGTAGTGAAGGATCTGTCTAGCTTCAAATCCAACAAGCACCACATGACAGAGGATTCCAATAACCTAATGCGGCTGTAGGAAAACAGACAACCCCCCCTACCTGTTTTCTATTACAGATTTGACTTAATACTACTAAATAGAGGATATTCACCAAATACATGCTTTTTTTAATTAATCACCTTACCTGTCTTCTAGGAGTTTAACTTGTCTTTGCAGATCTGACATGGAGCTTCTATGGATCTGGGAATGCTCTACTCTTCTCAGTTCTTGATTTAGCTGGCAATAGGAAAACATATAACAACTGATATGTGATAGATTAAAGTCTTGTAGTGCTGGTTTCATCATTGGACCTTTACCCTTTGCAGTTTCTGCTGTATGAATCCAGTTGAGCTACTGCAACACTCCTGTGTTAAATTAACATGTAACACACAACATGTCTTAATCCAGGGTTTTACAATATTGATCTTGTTAAGAAAACTGGACTCACAGCAGTAAAATCTGTTATAGAGTACTACCAAGGTCACAACATGGTGTGTGTGTGAGTGTGTGTGCGTGCTTGTGCGCTTGTGTGTGCATGTGTGTGTGTGTGTGCGCATGTTTGTGTGTGTGTGTGTATCAAGTCATATTAGGTTATGTAAAGTCACTTCAAGAAAATAAAAACACGATATAAGAAATCAGAGGTTGCTGTAATGCCAGCAGCTCTTTGTTTTGTGTTTAGTTTAACATGTTCATCACTTTAATTTAGTACTGATAACTGATCTCTCACCTTGACTTCCAGCTCTTTCAGTTGTACATCTATAGCTGAGCTGAGCTTTGCTACCTCCTGCTGCAGTCTAACCATCTGCCGTTCTCCAGAGCTAACATCAGTGCTCAGTTTGGCAATGCTGGCATCACACCTGAGATAATAGATAGGGAATTAAAGATGGATAGTGAGATAGTGACAGTTAAGCAAAGGTTTAATGACAGAGAAATAACCTGAAGTCTGGGGAGAGCTGGGGGAAGCTCTGTACTCACAGTGCTCACAGTTAGGATGGTCCACAATATGCACCAAGATTGAAAAAAATTAAAAATAAATGAGACAGCTTCCCTTAATATTTTCCCCCAAGCTAGCTAATCGAAAAGCACTGCTGAATCCTATACAGGGAGAATATATCATAGTCCAAAGCGCGTTTATATAGTGGCAACCAATTACCTAAGCAAATTAGTTTATTAGATGTATCACCAAACACAATCAGCAGATTGCTGAAAACTACTTTATAGCTTTTCAAATGCAGCATCTTGCCTCTAACATAGCCTCTGTTCTGTTTGTGCGATAAGCATGGACTGCACTGACGCCTTATCATCATTTCATTGCTTCCTTTCTGTGCTTGCTTTAAGATATCATCACTTAGGCTGCAGAGACTCTCATTCCCTGTCTCAGGCTCACTGCGTGTGAATGTCATTAAATTATAATATTGCATTATATTATAAATAAGCCCAACAATTAAGTCCAGGGGCTAATTACTGAAATGTGTGTTTTCCTTTGGATTATTATAGTGCGTCCATCAAGGTCTTCACAGAACAGCTGATCAAAAACCACTTGCCATGAGCTTAGTTGGTTATTTATAACTAATATATAAGAGGTCATTAGAATGAGCAGATGATATCTACAGCATTTATTGGATCATAAATCAGCTGTTTGTAAAGTAATAGGCAATATCCCGTCTCGACAAATTAGAGGCTGTGAAGCAAGATGTTCCCAAAATAACATTGCACGTTTGATCTACGGTCTGATGAAAACACCCATGATCTCAGATGCATTTATTATTAATTGCCAGGGATTTTAAAATGAATTCAAACATGGTTTAATTCCTCTTGAACAGAGCCTGTCTTTAGTAATCCAAAGTAATAATTGCCAACTGCACAGACACAAAATAATAAGCAGAAACTTTACTCTCGCGATAACACAATCATTAATGTGCGCATTTATCTGTGAGAGTGACAGAAAGAGTATAATGAGGGTTTGAAATTTGAGCTACCAGACAGGATGGAGACTATAACGTTTCACATAATTAAAGAGAGAGAGAGAGAGAGAGAGAGAGAGAGAGAGTGAGAGAAAAACAAGTATCTGCACACAGAGTCAATCAGACTCTGTGTATTAAACGTGCGTCTAAAAGAATTGTACAAAAATGTGTTTGAGGAAATTTGTAAACACCTGGCACTTATTTTATTGCTGTATTTGGTACACTCTGCATACAATATCCCAGGACTTGCATGCATACCTGGCTACTCTTCCTCTCAGGTCTCCAATGCCAACCATGTTTTTCTGGTCTAGACATTGAATCGCTAATGTTGCTCCAGAAGTAACAGAATCCTGATGTGCGAACTGTCTTTCCAATGCCTGGTCAGAACAAAGACAACATGATTGACATGTTATACTTATTTTAATTTTAAAGTAGAAATATTATAGTGTGAAACAAAATACATACTATATGAGAAAACAAGTACCTGGAAAGCAGCTATGGATTGAATGTGGTGGGAAAGATATGTTTTGTGACTGTGTGATGTCACTTTCATTTGATTTAGCACCGCATTCACTTCACACATAGCTTGTTACTTCTTCCTGTTCAAAATTAATTGGCTCTCAGGGATTCATATCTAAGATAATGAAAACTAATCTTGTTAATGGCCCATTTGGTTCCAACTAATGAAGCTGCGTGTTTAATCTTTGAGCTCTGCTTCTGTAAAATGCTTATCAGAGTGTGGGTTGATGTTCTGCTTAGTCAGAGATGATTCCAAACACAAATTTTTTTCATGAGTCAACTTTACCTGCACTTTCAAGGAAGTCTTCCTGAAGCTGTTTTAGGATATGATTGCAAATCATATAATCATGACAGTTTTTATTTAACCACATACTTATGCACATCTTTTTTTGGGGCATATGTAGAGACAATGACTGTGAGCTGATAAAGATGTGGAGTCAGACAGCCATTGCTCAGGCACTGCATCATTCTGTCAGGTGTAATCAAATCAGCTGTGAGTTTGTGGGATTGAGACTTTGTTGGTGTGTGTGTTCTGCACTTTAAAAGAGACGAGAAGAGAAGACTAGATGAAAGTTTGCGCACGATAAAAAAACCATGGGTAGAGACAAAATGGCTTCACATTTAACATATTCGCTAAACAATAAGCACAAAGGCTGCATGCATGCCAGAACTCTGTATATTTTTTAAGAGATTTTGTCAGTACCTTGTCAGACAATACCTCATTAGCTAATCCCTCTCTACTTCCATACCTGTATGTCCAAGCTAAGCTGCTTAACAATGCGTGTAATGGTCAGTATGTGATTCTCGAGCAGCTTGCGGGACAGTGCCTGGACCTGGATGGAGCCCTGGGCAGATTGCAGGCCTGCTGCCACTTCCTCTTTGATCCTGAAAGCCTGCTCCAGCAGCACAGCCAGTGTCCTCTCCTGACTGCACAAATGACCCTCGAAGACATTAGGTTTTATTCCGAAAGTAAACAAATAGGAAACCTGACTTTCAGTAATAATTTTCATTTTTAATTTTAGAAGCTCTTTACAGGTAATCTTGGTAACTGTGTTACAAAATTATGCATAGTCAAGTTAGTACAAAAATATCAATAAATATCAATAAATCCTTTAACAGTATAATTGAATGAAGTAATGAAACCCCCATTGCCATTCATTTCTTTTCATACCCTTAGGTCATTATCAAACCTGATCTCTCATTGACTTTATGTCAGGGTGCATGCAGTCACCTTGCCTGATGATGCTCTGGATTAAGATTTAATTTGATCAATGTAATAGAAATGTGACTAGGGGCTCCAAACCTTATTTCCTTCCCATCAGAGAAGAAAAGCAGAACATATCTCTACCTCATGGTGACAATTTGATTTTCAAATTGCATTAGTCACACACTTTTCTATTTTCAAAAAGGGAAATATAAACTGTGAAATACATTTTAAGCTTGCAAAATGTGATTATTAAAATAACAAAAAATATAGAAATTAATTAAATAGAACATGTTACCTGTTGTGATAAGGCTGTAACTTTGATTCATGTGACATTGTTTTCTAAAAAGAAAAACACATATTGCATATTGTTCAGACCAGTTAATGAAATCCTACTGCTCTGTTGAATGTATTCTAATTTAAAAAAAATTTAAATCAATAAATACAAATGTTTTCTGGCCTATTCACATATAAGGAAATTAATTTATTACAATATAATACATTGTTTTTAATTTAATACATTAAGCAATATTTCTTCTTTTCAGAATACTCACAGGCCAGTGCTTTTCTTCAGTCAGCTTATTTGTTCATGTATTTGTGTTGTCACGTCACTTAGTAACTGTGGTCTCCTTGAGTGGGGTGTGCCTGCATACCAGTGTGAACTTGTCAGCACAATAGTGCCAGATTGATGTGTGTGAAAAAGCTTTACTCAGCAAACCAAAATATCTGTTGACCTGTAAATATGAACCTTAGTTTTACTTTTACTTTAAGAAATGTAAATAACTAAGTTTTCTCTGGACCCCTGCCAAATCTGACCAGTGACGACATGTACAGCCGCATGTCATTATTCAACCACTGGCTGTCTAGGTGCTGTCTGGCAAATGATGTGGGCTACATAGATAATTGGAAACCTTTTGGGGGAAAACCTAGTCTGAGTAGGAGAGATGGCATCCATCCTACTTTAGATGGTGCAGCTCTCTTATCCAGAAATATGGCTGGTTTCCTTAGACAGCCAAAAGTATGACAATCCAGAGTTGAGCCCAGGATGCAGAGATCCAGTCCCTCACGCCTTTCTGCAGTGTCCATAAAGCCGTCCCCACCCCCGCAACTCCCAAATAATAGAAACTGTGTCTGTTCGCCGACCAACTAATTTCATAAACCAAAAATGAACACAAGAGGAGTTAATCATGATAACTTAAGTTAGTTAACACTACTCCTTTTATAGAACAAAACCCCAAAACAATTTATCGAAACTTAAAAGCCTAAAAAGCCTAAAAGAGTCAACCCCACAAAGTCAGATTAATTTTCACAGTCTTAGAAGCACAGGAGTAGCATCAATCTTCCACTTAAGCTTACCAATAAACCCTAGACTTAAACCTAGTTCTAACTCATTTGAGAGCCTTACTCTTAGCCTTTCACACCCAAACTGGAAAACTCAAAAACCCCTAATATTTGTTATTGTGTACTGTCCTCCAGTCCCTTATTGTGAGGTTTTGATAGAATTTTCAGATTAGTGCTTATTACAGATTAATCATAGTGGTTGACTTTAACATTCATGTAGATGCTGACAGTAACTGCCTCAACACTGCATTTAATTCATTATTACATTCAATTGGTTTTTCCCAAAATGTAAATAAACCAACTCACTATTTTTTGTTACATCCTAAACCTTGTCCTTACATATGGCATTGAAACTGATAATTGGGCATTATTTCCTGATAATTCTCTTTCATCTGACCATTAACATTTGAATAATGGATTATATAGCAGGTAGAAAGAAATGCCACTACAGCAGGTGCTTAAGTGAAAATGCTGTGAATGAACTGAAAGAAACAATTCTTTCTTCATTTGGTTCACAATGCGTCAATACAATTTTCGGGATGCCCGAGTAACTCCCTAAAAAGCCTGCAGTTTATCCAAAATGCTGCAGCAAAAGTGCTGACTGGAATTAGCAAAACAGATCATATTTTTCCTTCACTAGCTTCTCTCCATTGGCTTCCCATAAAATCTAGAATAGAATTTAAAACCCTGTTTCTTACATATAAAGCTCTAAAGGGTCAAGCTCCATCATGTCTAAAAGACCTTATAGTACCTCTCTCACCCCACATTCGTCAACACTGTATGGCATTAACTTTGTGTCTTCTTCCCTGTAGTTGTCTTTATTCCTCTCTGTCTTCCTCTCTGTCCCTTTCTGCAGGTGTCCCCAGCTTTGGAGCTTTTCCAGTGCACAGCTGGTCCTACCAACCTGCCCAAGGTTTTGTTGTTACTTTTTGTTGCATTTTTCCTTTCTCTCTCCATTTTCCACTCACCCCAACCGGGCAAGGCAGATGGCCGCCACCCTGAACCTGGTTCTGGAGGAGATTTCATCCCTTAAAGTGAGTTTTTCAACTCCACTGCTGCCTAGGGCTTGCTCAAGAGGCAAATGTTGGGTTTCATTTTTATAGTGTTGACTTTATTCTGCAAAGTCCCTTGAGATGACTTTGGTGTGAATTGGCGTTATATATATAAAGTTGAATTGAATTGAATTGAATTAAGTAACTGAGTTTTGTTATGTACTTTTGAATAAGACAGTCCATCTGAATGCTGCTACTTACGGTGCACATTACAAATGCATAATACTTACATTTGATTTCACTTCGCGGAAATCTTTTTCATCTCCAATCACACCAATAAGAGAAGATTGATGCTATTGTTGTAGAAGAATAGAAGTTTAGTCCCACCTTGTGCTTCAGAGAGGTAAGCTGCCAATAACCAAACATTTCCAATCTGAAATTGAAAAAAAATGCAACTTTTGCAACGACTGGGTGGAAAGTGAAGTGCCATCTTTAGGTCTCTCCACAAATATTCTATAGGTTTTAAGTCTGGGCTTTACAACACATGCTCTGTCTTAAGGACAGTCAGTGACCTGTCCTAAAGCCACTCCAATGTCATCTTGGCTTTATACCACAGGTTATGTTGAGCTGAAAGGTTTAACCTTCACCATAGACTCAGATCTCAGGGACTCTGGAGCAGGGTTTCTTCATGTACCTCACTTTATTTGGCTTCATTGATCCTTCCTTCGACTTTCACCAGTCTCCCAGTCTCTCTTGTGTCAGTTAAGCATAAATATTGTTGTGGTCCTGGGAATGCTATAAAGTCAGCTATTCACCTATTCAATATCAGGAAAATCATTGATAACACTCATCCCAATTATGAGGGTACTATGTTTCCAGAATCTTCATAAAAGCTAATAATGATCCAAATAAAAACTCTCATGCATAAAAACAAGTGTTTACGTTTCCAAATTTCTATTTAAAATAAATGTAAATATACTTTTTGCTTTGGTAATGGTGGCTGGGCTCTTTGACTCTTAGACATGGGCAGCACATGCTAGTCAGTAGTCATACTTTATATTGTAATGAAATATTGTAAAAAGTTTAAAGTGTTGTTTGAATATTGGAGTCAACTAAGACATTGTAAGGTAAAAATATAAATTCTAGCCCTTTTATAGCTGTTTGAGGGTAGCTATAGCTCAGTTGGTAAAAGCAGTTGTCTATGGGCCACAAGGTGAGTGGTTCGAATGTCGAAGTGTCCCTGGGCAAGACACTGAACCCCTAACAGCCCATTCCCCTCTGCAGTGCCGGTCCAAGCCCGGTAGAAATTGGGGAGGGTTGCGTCAGGAAGGGCATCCGGCGTAAAAACTGTGATCATTGTCCGCCAAATAAACATGTGAACAATGATCCGCTGTGGCGACCCTGAACTCACGGGATAAGCCGAAAGGAGAGTAGTAGTTATAGCTGTTTGAAGAAAACAGTAAAACCTGATGATTCTTGTGCTTCTTGTGGCTGAAGCACTGAAGTATTTGACGTTACCATACACAGTAGATAACGTTGGCCAAATCAGTAAAGGCGTTGGTTTAGTGGCCCACCTTTTGCTGTTTCACCGCAAACAACAAAAATATTTTAATCAACACCAAACATTCAAATACCGTATCAGTAAAGTTGCTCTACAATTGGCATTGAAACACATGCAATTGCAGTGTCTGTTAGTAGGTGTGGGTGTGCACAGCCACACACACTGTGGATTATTCTACTATCAACAGGACCAGAATGATTAGGAGGGATGGTCTGTTCACTGCAGACTCATCACTTATCCATGCTAGCTCAATAGAAAAAACGATGGCAGCTGAACGGAACAGTTTGGCTCACAAGCTCACATTTCCATCAGTCTAAATGAAAGAGGGGTTCAGCACCATTGACTGTTACTGCCAGTGCCAGTGCTCTCTTATTTTTAAGGAGTCTGTTTTGTTTCATGAGATGTATGAGATATCAATCTGAATTACCCAAGCCATACAAAATCCTGTTGTTCGCTACTCTTCCAGTGTTTAATATACAGAAAGAAAGAAAATTAGGGCATTATCCTATGTATAAGTCACTATGGGGTCATTATTATGGGGGCAAAGTCAAAATCTCAAGTTAGAAGATGTAATCAGAGCCACACACAGCTTCAACAGCATTCCTACCAGTGACTCCATGTTCATATTGGACCTTTCACATGAATTAATGTCCATACAAACAGTAAACTTTGAAAATCACTTCCCCTCTTCATCCCATTTTATATATTATTTTTATAAAGAAATAAATATTTTTTTCTTTTAAGTGTGTTTTTACATCTGTTCTACAAAGTGTTATATGAAGACAAATATTCACTCTTTAATTTTCTTTGATTGTATTTGTTTGAATGTGGGTACAGTTATAATTAGAGGGATGGAACAGGCCAGCAGTAAAATAAGCGCCAGAGGAAAGATGCAATGAGTTAATATACACAAGCAGCATGGTAACTGAAAAGAGAAGAGACTGTTGAGCACTGCTGTGTTGAGCACACAGCTCCCTGCTGTGTGTGGGTAATACCATTCACTTAAGTCTTACCTATGAAATTGAGAGAACATATCCAGTCATGCCTACAGTGAAAAAACATTTACATGACACACAAGAAACAATGTTTTAAAACCTTTAGCTGGGTCAGTGCTTTAGATGGGACGTGTAGAGCCTGAAAAAGGCCTGCACAAAGGAACACATGTCTAAATATAACCCTACAGTGTACACTTAGATGGGGACGACAAGGAATCCACACTTATGAACATCTCCACAAGGCAGTGAGGGTTGTGTTATGCAATCACCAGCATACAGATTATCCAGTCAAGTGACAACGTTGGCCAGAGGGAGGCGCGGTACAGCCTTCGTCCTTCATTTGAATAGAACAATTAACGGGGAAGTTTGCCTAAACCTTGGTTTAGCACAGTGGGTGACGAAGGACCTATAGACAGACAACAAACAAGCGGAGCATCTTTCGAGATTTTTTTCTAATCTTGCAAAAGTCACTGCATGTGTTCCTTCAACACAGAGGTGAGACAAACCTGCAACGAGCGAGTCCAGAGTGGCATAGCATTTATGGTGCATCCAGCATAGGCTTTATCAAAGGTTTGTTGGAAAACTAACACCCCCTTCATCATCACACTGTACGTTTCCTTCTTGGCTCTCAAAACTGATCATCAGTGGAAGTGCCCCCGGGCTACAGCAGCTCAACTGTGACATCCTTCCACTATACAGAGCGTGCTCAGGCTGGCTGGCTGCTGCACAGGCACCATGGAGCAAAAATCAGCCAAGGATGAGAGCGCATCCAAAGGACAGGAGTCTCTGTCCTATCAGCGGAGAATGTGGAAGAATTTCCAAGAGAAAACCAAGCCATGGCTCAGTCCTAAACTCGGATCGGAGCGTCGCGGTGCCGGGGGCGCGGAAGGCAGCAAAAAGGAATCGGGGCTGTGGATGTTTAAGAGGAAAAAGAAACAGTTGGACCGCGTATTTTCGTCGTCTCAGCCGAATCTGCGCTCCTCTTCCCCAGTGCCTTTTGAAGGAGAGAAGTGTCTCGGAAGCGACGCGGTCCCGTGCAGCAGCACAGACGGACAGCATCTTTTAAAGCCTCTTGGCGCAGCTTCGGGGACCATGGGAAGCAAGCCTGAGCTGGGGACGCACGGAAGCCCCAAGCTCCCCGTATCCCAGCTGATCACGTACCAGCAGAAGAGCTCCTCTCTTGGCTCGGCGTGTTTCGAGAAACTAGTGATGGACCCAGCCGTCGAGGTGGGAGAGGAGGAGCAGCTGCGTAAAAACGCAAGCGATTCTGTGAGTAAAGACGCGTGTGGGAAAACATGCATCTTGTAGATTTTCGGCAGTAAGTCGACTGAATAGGTCAAATCCACAAATACTTGCTACAAAACACTGGACATAAAAGACACGATTCATGAATATGGGGTTGCAACGTAGCTACTAACTGCACTTATCATGTGATGCGCTCGTCCGTTCACTGCTCTCTTTACTGTGCCTTCTAGCTTCGAGGGCTCTATGGGCCAATTGACTACGACCACAGCAAAGTCGGCCTGTTTGATTATTACAACTAGTTAGTTTTAGTCACAGTCACCACATGCAGTTGCCTGGCTGAGTAAGGTCATTTTTTTCAATGGATCTGACTCTGACACAGGGTATCTGGTCTGAACAGTCTCCTTTTACCTGCTCATGTCCTTTTCGTCACAGTTTTGCAGTGTAGGTGTAGGTAGCGGCTTTACAGTGCATTGGTGTTCCAGCCTGTGCACTAAATTTGCTACAGGCTCAGGAGGGCACAAGGGTTCACCAGGTCTTTAGTGTACATTAAAAGTGGCCCAGTTGGCACACAAATATTAGGCACACCACCCATAGTGTTGCAGACTGATGACAGGTAGATTCCCTCATCACTCACCGTGCTGAGTCAGTTTACCAAGAAGATATTGTGTTAAAGGGTTTATGTCAGCTAGAGTAAGCCAGATTGAAAAATTGGATCCAGTACACCTACAGGGTGTAAAAGAAAATACTAATGTTTATGTCTAGGTCAAATCATAGCCCAGTCCATTTCTGGTCTGTCTTTTAAGTCATGCTTGGACCCATGCCTTGTGCCTTAATAGCCCTAGGCTGAAAGTGGGTCATCTTATTTGAGACATGCAATTCTAATATTTAACAGCACTGTTAATTATGCAATATTACATAGAGTCAATAAGTGCATTCTGTTTCAGTGACAGCTGTTATTGTAAAGCTTTTCTCACCACACTTTAATTGCTCCAGATTTATTTCAGAACATTATCCAGATTGCCGTCTAAAAGTGATTGACTATAGTATATAGTCTACTTCTGCACACTGACATTAGGGCCAAAGATCTACTATCCATTAATTCTCTATAGAAGCAGTGCAGAGCACTCTGGACAAGAGGTACAAGAAAGCAAGTATGATTGGCTTCACTGAAATTGATTTTGCAGATTCATCACAGCCCTTAGCAGGTCAGTTACATAATACACTGAGATCTCACTTTCCCAAATGAAGTTTAGCATTTAGTGTGAGCCATTAGTTACCTCCTATTGTTGCAATGTTTATCGAGGCTTGTGTTGTTAAATTTTGGGATTTTCCATATTCCTGTTATAAACAGATCGATTGGTGAAAACTACATTTTTATAGTAATTTCTTGTGGATGTCTTTTGAGCATATTTGTGTACATGTACCATTGTAATATATAATATATGTCAATGGTTGTATATGTACTAATGAGGTTAGAGAAGCTAGAAATTAGGTAAAGAAGCACAAGATGAGGGGTGATGAAGGGAGGAGATGAGGTTAAATGAGTTAAGATAATGTTTGATAAAAGATAAATATGAAAGGAAAAGAAGTCAAGACAGAGTAAAGGAAAATAGATGAGATAAGACATGCTTTATTGAAATGAGGGAAAAACAAGTACCTGAAAAATGAGACTGAAATAAACTTATCAGAGACATATAATGTAGCTTAAAATTTCTGTTGTTGATGCATTTTCACAATTCCAGTATTTGATGCATGCTCATCGCATTTATTTGCCAATGTATAATGACAATGCATTTACAGTATGTGCTGCCTAAACACTTTCCTGATCCTACAAGGATTATAACTCAAGGTCACACACTTTTACAATCATTCACATACCAAGCATTATGTGGGTGCATATATAACTTCTCATTTCTAAATTGAGGGCATGAACTAAAAGCCTCAATATCAGAAATTAACCAAGAATATATGGAACATAACAAACAAAAAGTGATTTTATAGTTTATTTTGTCTTTCTAACTACAATGTTTTATATGTTCATTCTACATAGTTTCCTGAACTAATAGGCTTTATTGGATTAACATACATTTTAATACATTTTCAGTTTCCTATACATGTGTTTGTTCTAAAACACAGTCAGTCATTGGCACATAATTTTAGTGTAGCTTCATCTTTACATTAAATGCAATAAACGTTAGATATGCATATATTATAAGAAGAGGTTCATAGTTCTAAAGTTTTGACCACTGTATTTAAAATAATTGAGAGGGGCCAAAACTTTAGAACCCCCTCTTCTTCTTCAGTCAAACCACTACCTCTTCCACTACCCACTTTGACCTCAATAATAAACACATATTAGAATTATTACCTTTCTGACGTGTTCCGCCTAAAAACTGAGAAATTACAACATTGTAACAGTAGAATTCATGGCAGAGCTGCTGTACTAGGTCGCATCAGATTGTACAGGTTGTACCTAAGTGGCCAGTTAGTGTATTTCCCCAGTGCTTGGGTCAGATGAGCTTACACTTCAATATCTGGCAATCTTTTGTGCCTCTCTGGTGAGCTCAGTCTCACACAGTCCTTATTATCCTGAATGAACTCAGTTCCAAGTCCATTATTTTAAAAGTCATTTTCACAAGTAGATCCAGTAATTACAAGTTGCACGTTTTGAATTCCAGTGCCCCCCTCAGTTTCACTCGACACATTTTCCATCTGCACCAACGTTAGATAAGAAGATTGTGCATGTTAACGCATTCTTTGCCGGTTAAGAGTGGAAAAGTGACAAGTTATGTAATTAAGATCACCACTGATAAATGCCTGCAAGTGTTTAAAATTTCTAGGAATGGTAATTTTGACCAGAAAAAAGAAGGTGAGAACAATGAAGGTGTAGAAACGAAGCTAAATGTCAGGTTTTTACGCAGATATTTTTGTTCATTCAGCTTTTGGGACGGGAACCAACTGCTCACGAGAATTTATTTACTTAATTAGCTAACGATTACACAGAAGTTTGACGTTAGAAAATGTTTTGTCCTCACAATTTAGTCCACGCGCCACCCGGTATAGAGAACAGAGAGTGGTGTTGCTGCACCCGAAGAAATAAACGCGAAAGAAACAACCCTAGATCAGAGGTGAACGGTGCCAAGACTTTAGCTGCTAATTGTTAGCTAAAAGCTAATCAGCCTCTGATCGCTTCTAAAGCCACAGCACTATTCAGCTAAATGACAAAATACGGCTTGTGAGGACAGCGTGACAAGGGCAAGGACATGCCTCACATTATTTTGCCCGCTGTTAAGGTTAGCTTCTTTTATAGATTAGCTTAATTTGTGGGTAGTAGCCTTTTCCCAACTTGGGGACATTTTCTTTACCAAACCTCGACACACTGCTGCGCTTTGAGGGGGCCTAACAATGGACTGACCTTTCTGACATGGTCCAACACATGCAATTTACTGGTGAGTCAAACTGGAATGTTACCCGTCTTCCTTGGGATGCTTTCCTAAGTTATGTCAATTAATGTGTAGCTGTTTATGGTCCTGAGATTTATGTAATAAGGAAATCGGTGTGTGCAGCCAGCAACTCCAACCGGGTAAGTGAGCTAACGCTAAACGCCAACAGACCTCAATGGGATCAACCTGAAACTGTAAAGTTAGTTATTGGTCACATTTCTTTATAACCTTCAGTCTTGTTAGTGGGATCCTTGTCCCCACATTTAAACATGAAAGTTAACCAAATCGTTTTTTTTTTACAGCATATAGTGTTCTCTTTAAATGTGGAATTATATTTAATTTTCTTTACAAGCACTTGATTTTCACAACTCTTGTAAGGAAAGATAAATACTTGCTCTAAACAAAACTGCCTATTTGAAGAAGAAAGAAAAAATATCAGCAGGCTGCAATCTACTACCAGTTTCTTCTTGCTTTCCTCATTCCTTGTTCCTTCTGCACTGGTCATATGGAGTACTATAAAATATTTAACAATTATGATTCAGGAAAGTAGGTTTTTGTGTCACAGAGACTATACGCTGACAATCTATTGCTAAATATATCCAATGTAAAACATGTGCGGTGGGTATTTCCATTCATGCAGTTGTCTGAAAGACAAAGTGAATGGTAATATTTTGAGGTAATGCTGTACACCTCTGTTTGGATGAACAAAGTTTGCAGTACACTTGTCATATCAAACGCTGTACCTTTTGGGATGAATGTAGTTGTTCACTTTTGGTAATGCAATGACTGTAAAATGAGTCATATGCTCTAAAGTATTTGACAGTTATCAGAGTTGGGCAATGAGAACAACATGATGGACACATGTGAACAACCTCTAGCTCCTGACTGCAGCTCAGGGAGGAATTGGATGTAAAAGACACTGACAGGCGCATGATTGATGCTGACCTCGAGGCTGTTAAGGCAAAAAGAAGCAGAATAAAAACTTAACATTGGTGAAAGTGTGACTGACACCATTTGGAGACGTTGATGAGTTTTAGCTCTCAATTTGTGATTAAGTGGCGTGTAGTGCCCAGTGTGTCTTTATGTCTGGGATCAACATCTGGGAACATCCTGTGAGGGATCATTTGACTGTTTCTGTCTAAATAGAAGTGCAATTTGGAGCTTTAATTTAGATGAGAATTATGCCCAAGAGATTTGCTTCCACTGTGTCATTAAAAGTTTTCAGCATTTGAAGATATACTGCTTGGGGCCATGGGAAAATTATTTATCTGTTAGCTATGCTATGAAGCAGTGACCTAACAGCAGGGTGCCACTGGTTAATGAGTGTAAAATGATGTTGAGTGGCCTATATGCAAAAGCTGCAAATTCTCTTTGTATATCCACTGAAACCAACAAAGCTTGGATTAATTTAGCTGTCAGGTTTCAGCACTAAGTGTCCCTACAGCAAGGCCACACACTTTGTGTTTCTGTAAGGTCTTGCCCTCAGTGAGCCAAATAAGAAAAACATTCTGCGAGGGATATTTTTACCTTCGTTTTCTACTAGATTCATCTTACATCTCCTTTTTTCTGATTTCAGTCTTCGCCTCCCTGATAATGTTACTTTTCCTATACAAGAGCATTCTGAGGACAAATCTTAGATATATTCTAACCTGTCAGAAGAACAGTTTGTGTACTGCAAGATGGGAGCTCTGCACTGTGACATTGTGCTACCCTCCAGCATTGTTCTCTTCAGTCTAAACTCACCCCATTAATTACACAATCTCTCTCTCTCTCTCAAACACACACACATACACCACATGTTCATGCAGCTAAGCAATACACAGACATGCACTACCATACACTTACTAGTCAGAACCCCATAAGTTATTGTGAACAAGGTTAGCCATGACAATACAAACTGAAAAAATGACTCAGCTATGATGTTGTGCACAGCTGACTGGCATCTTCTTTATTTCTTGTCACACGGCAACATCTATTTATCATTAAATAAAGGCCAAAAGTGATAGGAGATATGATTGTCAGACAGAAAATGAGAAAGCAAGTAGCGTCAGCCTTTAAATCAATAGTTGGAGCCAGGGAATTAGCTCTCTAACTCTTAATGCTGCCCTTTCACATAGTGTAATCATGACTGTGTCAAGGCAGACCAAAATGTGAGAAGGAGGGGTGTGTGTGTGTGTGTGTGTGTGTGTGTGTTTGAGAGTGCCTGTGTATATATGTGTGTGGAGGCTGGTCAGATTACATGTGACATCAAACAATATTTTGTTGTGTGACATATGATGAATATCAGGAAATGGATAAGTGTTTGTTTTTTGTTTTTTTTTGAGTGAATGTTGAGTGTAATTTGCCTGTTTTGTAAGAGCCCAAACAACACTGCACTGCCGGCTGGTTGTTTTATTCTTGTTTAACCTCTATTTCAGATGTTTTGAAAAATTAACAGTGTAACAGCTGATTCATGACATATAAATGGGTAAGATGTGCACAATGAATGACAAACCCATGCACACAGAGGCAGATAGACAACAATAATATGACACAGGTGGCTGTGGTCATTTTTTCCACGCAAAAACAACATGTGCCGAGCAAAGGCTGTGGGATGTTTTCCCTACTGCTCATGATAATCAAACAGATAATTTGCAACTCAATGTAGACTCCACTTCCTCAGTGGTGAGTAGATATTGAACATTTGCAAATGAGGTTCCTTGTAGCATAAATCAATTTGTCCCAATAGTCAGTGAGTCAAACTAAGTGTTCCAGCAGCCTACTAAGATCAATATAGGGGCTGGGTAGGCAGATGGACTCTCTGTATTTTAAAATGTGTGTCTCTCATTCTGTCTTACTGTTCATGTGTCAATACATTCTCTTAAATATACATGTTGTTAAATCTGAATGTTGTTTAAAGCCACTCAAGAAATCTATTAAATTCGCTGATTTACTTGCATCATCCCGATACATTATATGAGCTTCAAATAGCCTATTTAGTGCATGTATACCAAACTCTGTTGTGTATTGTTTCTAGAAAGGATTAATGTTTTTTTGTCTTCCCTGGAGCTGAGATTGCAACTTAATAATATAAACAGTTACTACATAAAAAAGGAACAGGATGCCTAATTTGTCCAGGCTTGGGACCAGCACCAAGGTGGCCCATGGTGGATGGGTGGGGAAGTGTTATATTTTTTACCACCTTGCTGTTTTTGATGAAACATTTGATTATTTGGCAAAGCAGTGTAAGGATATAAACTATAGTTTTACTTAAATCTTTAGGGCTTACAAAAATATTTATAGAACCAAAACAGTGTTTGTACGGGTCTGGGATGAAACATGTATGACTGTTTATGTTTCAGACACTCTTTTTATTTCAGTTTCTTTAAAAATACATAGTCACATTATCTTAAATCAAGGAACTGGTTTATGGTTATGGTTTCTGTGCCCATTTATACCAGTTGTTACAGGATAACTTTACTAATTTTTACAACTATAAGTATCTCTGGTTGTTTGGTTTAATGTTCTTGATAGACAAAAATTCACCACTAGATTAATTAACATGGCTTATGTAGAAAGCCTTATGATTCCACTGTGGGGTTTGCTCAATGCAATCGTAAATTGTACTGTTACTGTTGTTCGTAGCAGAAATACAACCAAGGTTTATAGAGATTATCTTTTAAAGGATATTGTTATTGTGTGTTATTGTCAATAATTCACATTATTTACATTTTAATAAAAGCATATATATGTACACAAAATATTGCAATACCACAGGTAGAAAAGAGCTGTATAAATATTTTTACTTTGTTTTTTAGCTAGAGATAAGAAAAGAGGCACAATATAACAATATCACTACTAAAATATACATATTAACTGTAAACAAAATAATTAGAATTTTCTTACAAAGGTGATAATTGAGATTCAGGTAGGTTAACTCAACTCCAACCGCTCTTAGTTTCTTTGCCTATAGGTTTGACACCCCAACATGGAGCACAGTCACAACCTAGGTGTGACTGCTGCTGTCCTGAAACATTGGTGTGAAAGGAAACAGCTAAATACAACTAGATATACAGGATCTTTCAGATGAGTCTCTATTTTGTTAGTAATGTTAGTAATAAAAAGGTATGGATAGATTCTAAGCTAACTTGATTCCCAAAAGCTGCATATTATGGCAGTGACAGTGCAGTTTTAATGCTGAAGTTGTGTTTTTATTAAGGCCACGATATAGAAAATGTAAACAAACTCAGTAGATTCTGTATGGTTTTTGTTTTTAAACTGCAAAAATATTTGTATGGGTGAAGACTCACACTGAATTCAGATGTTTACATTCACAATTGTTTAACTGGATGTTTTTGTGATCATCTTTCGTGGTGTATGGTTTTATTCAGGGGCATTGCTTGGGTTTTTGGCACATGATCATGACGTTAGCGAAGTGTGAGCCACAGCAGAGTCAGAAAAATCACTCCATCATTTCTCTGCCTGCATTCTGGGATACTGTCTCTGCATGCAGACTGAGTTACAGCTGATAAACTAAAGAAGCATGAAATCAGTGGGTACTCTGCTTGATGGTTTGTGAACTTTACTGACTGCTGGTAGTGTTGCTGAATTTGACTACTCTTCAGAAGGGATTTAGCGCCACCTATTGGTGCAAAGTTTAAGTGCGTCTGGAGAGAAGACAGAAAACTGGCAGGAAGTGATTGGAGAGGTTTTTGGCTAAGTAGATGGCATGCTTTGTCTTAAATTAATATCAAACCATTACCACGCTCTACACTTAATGCACAATCTGCAGTCCCACTCTCTGATTAAAATGCACTTTTTATTCAGTCTAAACTGTTATTTTAGCAATTGGACAAATTTCGTAAATCATGGTGTCTTTAGTATAGGTGAAGTTAAGTAATTGTATGTACATGGAAACATATTTTAATCTCATTTTAGTATTTTGTTTTCTAATTTGCAGTCATACTTTAAGGTATAGGAGTTTCAATAGTTTCACCTTCTGCAGGTGTGTTTGCATCGGCATACAAGAAATAGTAAAGCTAGTTTATGTTTAAGTGTATTTTGTATTTTGCTGTGTTTGACGTTTGACAGTCTAGATTATGTACTAGGTTATGAAGTTGGGGCTTCCCTTATTTCTTATGTACATTCAAATGATTTCTATAGTTTGTGGAGAGGGATATGGTAAGAAAGAGGTGCAAAGGAAGGAGGAAAACATTCCAGATTTGTTTTTAAATTTGAATGCCCATACATGTGTGTGTATGTTCACAGTTGCATACATTTGAAATGTTATGCAGATGTATTATTTTATAATTAATATCTGTAAAAAATCTCTTTCAGAAAATGCATGTGTCTAATTCTTTATTCTCCATCTCAGGAGGATTATTACTAACATTATTAATAAAAAGTGGGTCACATTCCTGTTCATTTTGGCAGGTTTTCTGTGCTTGACCATATTCATAAACAAATATGTGTTAACTTATTGGTCTGCAGTAGTTAGTTCAACATTGGAAACTGTAAGGCAAGGATTCCAATTTCCAGTGGTATAGTATAAAAATCTGCTATTGTATTGCTATATTGTTGTAGGTACTAATTGGTTCTTTAGTCCATGGCTCTGTTCAAAATCTGTCATTATTCACTAATTCACTACTCCCTATATACAGTAATGTAAACCAAGTAGTGCACTTAATAGTAAGCAGTCAGTTGAGGCTTCAGACATTCACTAACCGTTGTCTAATTGCGTCATTACTAACAGCTGTTCGAGCCATGCGACTGTAATTTTATTATCTCTAAAACAGGAAACATGACATTGTGGGACTGTTCGCAGAAAGTAGCGTACATGCCATGTACTTTTTTGTTCCATTTTGCACACTACATTCAGACACTACTACAAAATGGCGAACACACCATATAGTACACTATACACACTCCTCGCATCTTACATACTGAGGCAAGACATTTACCCATTAGATATTCTAATATTAAAATATATGTGCTGTTGAATATTTTTTTTCTGTCCTCCTTAGTGTTTAGAATGTTGACTGGCATAGTAGGTGGAATCCACACACTTTTGGATAAAAAAAATTAAGGACGGCAAAAAGATCCTCTAAGAAACATTTACTGCAAATTTCGTACATAGTTAAAATAAATGGGGGATCCTCGGGCATTTTTGTACTTTTGTCACTTCCCTTTTTTTGTGTGCGGATCTCATCTGCTGTGTAATCCACATTTATGTGACTGAAGTCAGTAATCATTTACAGTCTGTCTCTAGAGAGAATCTTCAGTAGCTTATTTTAGTATTGCTTAACAGTGGCACTAATGTGTCAGTCATCATCTCTAAACTGAGAATGTTACTTTCTATTAGCCATCTGCTCAGCCCTGTCTTTCTCTGTCTTAATCTGCTATTGATAAAGTAAGTCTGTATTCAGAATCTTTGCTATGACACTCCACTTTATGCTCATGTGCTTCTTAATTGCTTTACTTAATTACTTAAAATTTTTACAACTTGATCTTAAGGTACAGTGTTTTTGTGTTAGCAAAGATCAGATTAAACTTTTAATTAGTTTATGTTTAGATACATGGCTACAGCTGCAACCTTGGTGTCATGCTCATGGAAGGTAAAAAATGTACACCAAATGAGCTGCAACATTAACACCACCTTGTGGTTTTGATATAAAGATGGTACAAAATGAACTAATAAATGCTAATGTAGCATTATGGTTTAACCAGCACATAAAATAGTTAAAATGAGCTTTAACAGGGATCTTTGACCTTTTTTAAATTAATTACTCTGTGCACTTCTACCACGTCTGTTCACAGTGTATCACATTTTGCTATGTTTAGGGCTGAAGCATAGGAGATTAAGCAATCCTCTAGTTTTGTAGTAGTAGCTCCTTTAAAATCACTAATGTCAACTTCTAATATTTACAATAAACAGTGTTGTTACATAAGGAAGTTTTTTCACTTTATACTTTTAGGATAGGTTTCATCAAATATCTTTTAATGATTGATTAGTTCTGCTGGACAGGTTTGTCTCGTAATGTCACTGCAGAGCTCTTGTAAATGAAAATGAGACAGTAGGTCCTAATCATCAAGGACAGTTTTTAAATTATTGAAGATTTAACAAGGATGAGTTTGAAGGGACCAGTGAGCTCTCAGTGGTTGTTATAGAACCATGTGGTGGTATGAGTATGCATGTGGGTGCTGACATAATCAAAGAAGATGATTCACTAGGTGAAACTTGTATGGCTTGCTACTTTAATTGCTCAGGTCTGGAGTGTAGGCTGCTTTGATGACACATTGTGTGGGGGAACAATCCCTGGATGTCTAAGGAATTGCCTATCCTATCCTCAAGTAGCAAAACACAACATAGCTATTATAAGTCCTGTATTTCTGTTTGTGTGTGTGTGTGTGTGTGTGTGTGTGTGTGTATATATATATATATATATATATATATATATATATATTACTAGTCTTTATTTATGTTTATGTATAGAAATGACAGTTATATATACTTGTAGGTATCTTACTGTCTGTTGCAAATTTCCTTTAGATAACATAATGCCATGCCAAGCTATTTCCAGTCCAGCTGCTGTGGAGCTTCATAGCAATAAAAACGAATCATTGATCACAAAAGCAAAGTGTGAAGGCTTCATTCTTAGCTCACAGTTTTGTACAATTCAGTAGTCACACAGGGAGAAATCATCATTTAGAGGTCAGACAATCTCCAGTGACTGTAGATAATTACACATTAGTATTACCTGATATATTATTGTCAGTTTAAATTTCAAGTTTCTGTTCATGAGAGTACTACATTAGCTTCCTCAGAATTTCTTGGGACTCATTGTCTTGTACTATTTTTAATCAATGAAGGAGACTGTTTTTGCTTAGTTTATTTAATTAGTTTTTGGTACTTACGAGTCAACAGACTTGTATGTCCATTTGCGGTAATCTGGGATACTTCTGCCTGCTCTAACACTGTACATGCAGAAAATAATAGGAATTGTACCTTCCATGTGACTATTGAGTACATGTTGCGTTGGCATTTGCATGGCATTTTCTCCAAACTAAAACTGTCTCCATTGTTGTTAAAACTGCTCAAAGCACAAAAAAATACATGAATTTCACACATAGATCAGCCTTAACATCTGGCCACCCTCCTAATAATCCTACTTTTGCCAATAAAACACGGCATGGGCTCTATTAAGCCTCTAAAGATTTGCCTGGTACCCTGGCATCAAGTCGTCAGTAGCAGGTCCTTGAAGCCCTGTAAGATGGGGCCTTCATGGGTCTAAACTGTTTTTCCAGCCCATCTTATAGATGCTCCACTGGATTGAGATCTGGAGAATTTGAATGTCATCTTAACACCTCTAACTTGTTGTGTTTCTCAAACCATTTTTGAAGCATTTTTCAGTGTGGCAGGGAGCATCATCTGGCTGAGAGCTAAAGGGCACAGTTCTTACATTGCTCTCTGGTTTAGTTCTGATGATTGTTATACTAAAAGGATGCTTTGCTGCTTTTGGCGGTGGACATGAGTCAGTATGGGCACCCTGACCAATCTACGGCTATGCAGCAAACTGAGATGTACTGTGTGTTTTTTGACACCTGCAACACCTTTAGGTTAAAACGAGCATTAACTTTTTCAGCAATTTGAGCTAAAGTAAAGTTCTACTGTACTGGAATATAGAGGCCAGCCTTGGTTGCCCGTGACCCTGTCCCCGTTTGTTCTTTCTTGGACGACTTTTGGTAGATCCTGACCACTGCAGATTGAGAACATACTGCAAAAGCTGCAGTTTTGTTCTCAACCAGTCATCTAGCCATTACAGATTGGTCCATAAAAAAGTTACTCACATCTTCACACTTACCCATGTTTTGTGTTTCCAACAAATCAACTTCAGGGACAAAATGTTCACTTGCTGACACACATAAAACCCATCTGTACTCAGAGCAGATAGACTGTGACATTTTTCTCTGGCTTCAGATTAAACACATCATCCAGTAAAGAAAAGACCAGGGAATTTGACTCGTATATTTCTGCACCATTGGGTGCATTAGAAAGGTATGAAGCGTACTCTCTAAATTCAAAGGGGAGCTAATTCAGAATGTTTCTGCTGTAATTTGAGAGAGATTAACCAAAGGGAAAAATTCTGAATTCAACATAGAATTCTTGTACAAGTCATTTTAACTAAACTTATCTCAGGGTCTACTTAATTTAAATTTTAGTTCAGTGGGTCTTCCAAAATACAAACAGATTTATATACATGAGAAAGTTGCTTATTTGACACAAAAATAGAAGTTTAAACTGATCTTCAGCTTCAAGTTAACTGTAAAATATGCAAAACTAATATAACAGCACTGCACATATTGTGCTACTGTCTCCCTCAGCTCAAGGCTTTTTAACTGAATCGTTGTGAGAGTGACTGTTTGCTGTGTTGAATCTGTTTTTTAAAGAGGGAAAAGATTGGATTACAGTAACAGCAGATACTGACAAACAGTCAGATCCTGAGGAAAAGAAAGATGACAGAATATTATAGCCTAAACACACCACAGTTCTCAATCCCCTTTTTAAAATTAGTCATAAAATTAGTCAGCAGACACTTTTATTAGCTTATTGGACTAAGCAGAGTATAGTTTTAGGGGTTTTCTACCAAATGCTCCGATTTGAATTTTGCAACACTACAAACATGGTTTTAATTTTGTATATATACTGTAAATACTGTATTTTGTGTGCAAATTACTAACTCTCATATTACTTTGACTATTCAGAATTTAATTTAAGTTTACATCTTTTGTCCTCTAATTTACTGTAGTGACCATTCACTTTTACTTTGTCTTTATGTTTCACTTCAATGTTGTTGTTGAGATGCTGAATGCCAGTTGGCATTCTGTCTGAAACAGAAGCCGCCCAAGAACCCTGACAGATCAAAGGAGAAAGGAGACAACGGGTAGACACAAAGGTTGGGCACCTGATCAACCCAATCAAAAGCGTGATAGTAGTACAAGCAGCAAGTGATGAACCAAGCAAAGTCAAGGAGGGATAGAGGAGAAAGACTGACAAAGCCAGACATGGACGGAGACAAAAGTAAACAGAGGACTAAGATCTATAGATCCAGGGGAAGCAGTATTCGCCCAGGAGAGGTATTCAGTATCTGGCCTAGCTCCCAGTGTGTGGGCCTCCTCTGTTGGCTGCCACTGGGGATTCTCCGCTTTAAACTAGATTATGTCACATTGTGGCTTTTTTTTTTAGCCTTTCTCTGCTGAGTCTTAAACCACTCTGTCCACACCCTTTTTTAGTTCTGGTGTGTTCTTTGATATGTTGTACTATGTTTTACTTGGTTATTTTTTTGATCAACGGCTTTCGGCTTGTCCCTTCCGGGGTTGCCACGTTGATTTGGCATGAGTTTTTAGGCTGGATTCCCTTCCTGCCACAACCCTGCCGCTTTATCCGGGCTCTGGACCAGCACCACGGTGGCCTTTGGGGCCACACCTGGTGGGGTGGGATTCGATCCTTTGCCCTTCTGCATCCCAACACAATGCTCTGCTCATTGAACCACCAGTCCCCCTTTTGTGTTACATTAATTTGCGTTTTTGCTAATTTATTTTTACCTTAAATTGCCTGTTTTTCTTGCTCATGTAATTTCATTTTACACCATCTTGCACTGCATTAGTACTGATGATACTTGCCTCTAATTATTGCCAGTAGCACTTTTACATCATTGAGGGATGTCTGCCGTACCTGTTTTGGCTCATTTTATTACAGCTGTCAAAAGCTAATTATAATGAAGAAAATAACAAATCTTAGATCTCACACACATAAAATTCTTTAAAATGACACAAATTTAGTGTGTGTGATTTATTTTCAAATTGTCAGTCATGACGCATTTTACATCATATTTTAGTTTCCTCATGTTTCCTCACTGTAGAAGTTTTTAAATTACATTTTAATTATCAGTTGTTCTGTGAATTGTCTTTATAAACTAATCAGTGTTGTAGTTTGTATTGTGCTAATCAGTTTCCCAGTGCTCAGTATGTTGTGGTCATCTCAGTGATCTCTCTTGACAAATCAAATAATAGATAAATAAATTTTACTAATCCTAATAATAATAACAACTACCACTACTACTATTATTATTACATTTACATTTCGTCATTTAGCAGACGCTTTTATCCAAAGCAACTTACAAGTGAGGTACAAGGCAAGCAAAAATCTAAGTCAAGAAGAAAACATCAAAGCAAAGTCCTATCAGAAAAGTGCTCACAGTTCATGAGATGCAAGTGCGAGAAGGAGCAGAAAGGAATTTTTTTATTTTATTTTACTTAAGAGATTTAAGTGCATAGGAAGATGCGGAAGAGTTCTGTTTTCAGTAGCTTTTTTAATATTGGGAGAGAGTCAGCTGAGCGTGCAGAGTTTGGTAGCTCGTTCCACCATCGTGGAATCATTGCGCTAAAAAGTTTTGCTTGGTGTCTTCTGTGCGGTGCTGCGACCACCAGACGTCGTTCGTTGGCAGACTGCAGCGGGATTGTACACTTGAATGAGCGAGTTGAGGTATTGTTGAGGTTATTATTATTATTATTATTATTAATATTATTGGTATTATTACATGATCCATGAGTGGGTGTCGGACTGATACTAAAGTTTGTTGATCAGGTATCGATCACAAATTGATTAACAGCAGTTTTTACATTTGTGTGATTTTAAAAGTCACAGTTTGGTATATATCTATAAAAATTATAAAATAATTCCAGTGACCATCATACTGTGTGGTAAACACAACATAGTGGAGTGACATTGGCCTTCAACATTGTAGGACAGCCTGACTTGAGATTGTGAAAAGTTAGATCAAACATTAAAGATCCCCTACACTAATATTGAACTTGCTTCTTTTGGTTCTTTTTTGACTAGTACATGTGAATGAATGCCATTAAACTTCCCTTCGTTTTTCCCTTCGTCTTTCAGCTAAAAACGCTTCGAGATGACATCACTTGAAGGAACCTTCAGTTCAGACTATGTTATCTCGTCACACACACTAAGGAATTTGTTATCATGGCCAACCTGCTTTTCTAGAGCTTCTCCAGATGATATTATCCGAACTCTTAATGATGGAAAAAATCCTCTGGGTGATGTGATCTGGAAGTTTTTCAGCTAGAAGCAGAGGAATATCTTCAGAGAGAGTCATAGAGAAGTTTAAAACCATTCATGTACATAACAGCCTAAACTAAAGCTATGGAAAGCAGCTTGAAAATCAACTTAGATTTTAATCTTTACAAAAAAGTCATGTCATCTTGCCAGTAATTCATCTATTTCATTTATCAGTTTATAGCAGGTCATTTACAGTCATTTTATATTACAGCTTTAAAGTCTAAACACACAAACAAACAAAAGTCAAGTTTTTGATGCTATGTCTAAGAGGAAGTAAAAAATTAGATGCTGTATGTTAAAAAAAGAAGAGGAGAAAGAGTCAAAGCAAGAGAATAGGAATTAATTGATGAGCAGTGAGTGCAATCACAGGAGCAGTAGTGAGACGAAAGGGCAAAACTTGGAAAAATCATTGCATGTACCAACCTGTGATCATGGTGAGCTCCTCCATTTCCTGCTGGGATAGCTATTGGTTGATCTCTGTAACTGTATGCAGAGTGTACTCCTGCTGGCTGCTTTCAGTTTGTTTGATTTGATTATTGAATTCAAGAGTAAATGTCACAAGCTTGCTATGAGGTATGGGGTTTGAAAATAAACAATTATTTCTTGTCACAATTCTTTGTGACAGTGCGCTTGTCTTCCTGTCAGTCTCTCTATCACTTCCTCTCCTCTCCCTGTCCATCTGTCTGCCTCCCTCATGGCCACCATGCCTCGCCCAGCTCTGATAAAGCTTATACCTATTCTTATTTCGTCCTGTGATATCACTGCAGCAATAGAAGACTGATGGGAAAGATGAAGCTTGTAGAGGAGCTTGTGTCAGGTCCACTGTCTGTCATGTCATGCGGTGTTAATGGCTGAAATGTTAAGTGTGTATTTGACTGATGTTATGTTGTTTGTGTATATGTGTATACTCTGTCATGTGTGGTGAGTAATGAGCAGACAGATGGTACACACTCCAGGGTTTGGCAGTGCAGACATGCCAACATGGGAAATTCAGGCAAGGATGGAGGCATCATATGGGTGTGTTTGTTTATCACATATCTGCACGAGTGTGTGTAGAAAAAAACAAACTCACATATTTTATTGCATGTTTGTGTGTGCAAAGACAGGTGTTTGTTACCGCAAGCAACGCTGGGATGCTATGGTGTTTACACAAGCATAAAACTTTATTGAATAGCTACATTTGCTAAAAATACAGTTCATGAAGGTGACCACTGATGGACTACAAATACACACATAACCTATTGCACATGTTACGTGTCATATACATTACGTTTTCTCTGAGTTGCACAACACTTGGTTATGCCATTTCTAAGCCTGTCAGAGTTGTTTAGCCTAAGGACAATGAGTTTTATTAAAGAGCCCACTGAGGCATAAGAAACCATTTTGTTGTTGCTTTTTTATTTGAGAGACGTGGGCGAATTTCAGTTTACTCTGTTTTTCTGTTGTGCTCTAGGCAGTGAGGTGTGTTGTATTGGATTCAATTCAGCAACTGAAGTCATCTCCTGCTGACAGACCTAACCCTGAACAGGCTTCATATAACAGCACACATGAAAGGGACAGCTGTCGTGTACTGGGGTCTGGCTGTATTGTAATTTAAGAACATGTGGACACACACAAACACACACACACCTCCCTGTATTTACTTTGCCTCGACAGAGTTTTGTCGTGACTCTGCAGAGCTGTCACTGAGAGGAAGCAGACTGTCTCCTCCATCCTTGTCTGGCTTGGTAATAACCCTGTTTTGCATTTCAGATGCAAAGAAATCAGAAACGTGTTTAACCAAAGAGGAAGAAGTGTATGTTCTTCCTGTTGTGGGACCGTAACAGCTGTTTCTTTTTTTCTCTGTGCCATTAGATGATTTCATGTTTTACATTTATGTTTCTATTTCCTTGTATCATTTAACTCTTTCTTCCTGGTCATATCTGCCCCAGAGCCTTTTCCTGTTATTGTGACTTCCTGTTCTGCTGTCATCTTTTAAAGTTTGTTATCCCAAATCTGCCAAGATCAAATCCATATTGTTCATCTATGTTACATGTACATCACCTCACTATTTTATAGCAGTTCTTTAATGCTTCACTATAAAACATCACTTTTTAACTTGGCAAGTGAACATTTGCCTTTTTCCCATTATTACACTTTTGGTTTCTCTGATGTCTCCTTGTGAGGAGCACTTGGCACATGTGTGAGATGAAATAAATAAATGGGTTCATTACTTAAGGCCATTTAGATGTTTTTTCCACACATCAGTACTTTTATTCAATGTTTCTTAAACCTTGATTGGTCATCTAAAGTCGAAAAGCCTGTATTACCTAGGTACGTACCCTCTCAGCAGGGTAGCATTGGTGGTAATTAGTTTCAGGGAAAGGGTTTAAGCTCTTCTATTATTCAACAGTAAAGGAGTTGCTCACCACACAAAATGTAGCTTTGGAAAGGGGGGACAGGGGGAACAAAATTGAAATTTTCAAGAATGACAAGAAGGATAAATTAAGTGTAATTATGCATAAATATACAGCAGAAAACAAATTGTGGTTATAGAATTTGTGCAGTATAAACAAATTTTTATGGCTTTAAGTTTTATGATTAATCTAGTCCTGCACACTCAAAGAGGCGTTTCCAACATCTTAATTTATACTTAGTCAGATTGGAGATAGTGTTAAACTGTGAATTAGAAGATGTGACCAAACTTTGCATCCTAACTGCAAATAAAAAAGGAGCTAATCACATGGGCATGTGGACAGGTGTGCGCGCCAGTGTTGGTAGTTTGATTCCCAGCTCCTCCTGTCCATGTGTTGTGGTTTAGCAACCTTGGCCCTGATGGCCTGCAGTGGAATTAGAAGTCAGTTAAGGTGGCCTAAAGCTTTTGTACACATTTTTTATGCTGTTTTTTGTTTCCACAGTTAACCTTGTTTCTGTTACTAGTTATTACTCTTTATCAGATGCACTGTTGGCTGATAGGATTAGAAGATAAAACCATGACTATCACTGCCTAAACATCTGCAGATGTTTGAGACATCAGCTGTATGTGAGTTCCTGGTTGTGCCCCTCTTAATGTTTTTGAAATTGTTCAATCCCAGCCGATTAGTCAGCGTACAGTGAGCATCTCTGCACAGTTGTGTATGCATGAATGACAGAGAGAGAGAGAGAGAGACGGGGAGAGGGAGGGGGAGAGCATCTGCAGAGTTGTGAGGCTGAAAGACTGGATGGGGAAGATTCAAGACCCTCACAGCTGGTTGTCCTTTGCTCTGTGTGTGTGTATGTGTGTGTGTGTGTGTGTGTGTGTGTGAGAGCTAGCTATAGAGGGAGCTTGTGTGTGTGTTGTGTGTGTGTGTGTGTGTGTGTGTCTCTCTCTCTCGTATAGGAGAGTAAGCCAACAGCAGCAGCAGCAGCAGCAGCAGTACAGGGGAGCTTGTTCAGTGTCTGGATGTTAGCACTGCCTTTCTCATCTGTGGGACAAAGCCTTACTGTAGGTATTCGAACACACACACACACACACACACACACACACACACACACACAGCAGCACATATCCACGTGTACAATGCTGTTTTGACTGTCTACCTGCTGTTTTTTCCTTAGAAGCTATTTTTTTGTTGTTTTATACATGCTTGTGTATTGAGTGTCAAGGAAAACAGTGGCTGTAAAGGACCATTCCTTTATCCAAGATTATTCCCGTAGGTAGGTAGGTCTGACGATGAAGGTATTTAAATGTGATTTTCATCAGGGAAATGTTTCCATCACTTCAGCATATTCACACATTTGCATGCAGAACAGATTTTCATAAAGAATTTCCATAAACATTGAGTGCCTGCTTTGTTTATTTGGCATTTCACCTGTCAGTGTTGCCAGTAGCCAGATTGCACTGGCCATCCCAACACTATAGGCAAGTGTTTTTGTTTTGTATGTGTGGCAGTTGATAGCAGGGTGGCGGTGCGGTAGGTGTGTCGTGTCAAGTTTCTAATAGTGTGGAACCTTAGCTGTCTTCTAGTATGACATGAGATACTTCTGTTAGACTCTAGAAAGGTTGGAAGAAACAGAAGAAGGGGGATGAACAGAAGCAAAAAAAACAAACATGAAATGTAAGTTTAAGATAAGAACTACAAAGGGCACAGTGATCAGTGTAAAACATACCTTGTCCATTGTGCTTTTATCTTGACCTGATAAAAAAAGAAAAAAGTGGATATTCTAGTAAAGTTTTCCCTTTTTGTGAGGGCTTATGTGCCCCTCTTTCTGTCTGGATCTCCAACCACAGCCTTTTCCCCTTTATTCTTGTTGTATGGGCTGGGTGTTGAACAGAATAACAGCAAAATAGCCATGACTATGGAGAGGAGGAGAGGAAAGCAAGAGAGAGAGTGAGGTGATAAATTATAAGTAAATGGAGGAAAATCAGACTGAGTCAGGGTAACAGTGATAGGAAAAAAAAAACTACAGCAGGTGAAAATAGAGAGGAACACCTGAATAGGGTAAAGAGGAATGATCTGATGACATCTCTGCTGATGTGCTCTCTTCAGACAAATGCAGGTTGCAAATTGCAAAATTTTTCCAGGAATGCCTTTTTTTGTTGGGCAATTGCCAATACTAATTTTGGGCATCATGCCCAATCCTGCCTTTCTTGTACCTATAAAACTATGCTCCCAATACTACGTTAACCTCCACAGGTAGGTGGAGCTGGAAAAATGTGGTTTAGATTGTGAAGATGATTGATGATGCAAAAGTAAAGCCAAATGCAAGCTCTATTGTGCTAAGTTCTAGTCACTGTCAATCATACTGATATTTACTTTTTTTTGCGATATTTGCGTTTTCAACAACAAGGGTTATAGTATATAGTAACTAGAATGTTGAAGCTTGCATTGTTTTACAAAGTTATTTTTCCAAGTTATTCACACTCCTGTGTAGGCTCTACAGTCCATGCTGTCCACCTTCTCCATCCTGGATCTTACCCTATAAATCTGTGCTTCATGTGTTCATCTTTATTTCTTTTTCTTGTTGATTTTTTAAGCAAAAGTTGCAACTGTTGTTGCCATATTGTTTTGGGAGAAGAATGCATGTGAATTTCTGTTCTCAAAGAATCTGTTCAACTGCAATGGATTGATGAGGTTTTTAATCTTTAGAAACTCATACTAGATGCAAAACAGTTTAGTGCTTGTGTTGGTGCTCGGTAGCAGTGGGTACTCAAATGAACGTAGTTGTACTTGTTCTCAGTCTGTGAAAAATTGGTACTGGGACATTCCTAAAGTGGAGTTTTCAACATGAGTGCATGAAAAAAAGATAATGAAAAAGAGTCATTTTCACACCACTCCACTTAAAAAAAAATAAAATAAAAAAAAGTATGTTTAGATCCAGTGTTTTATTCCCTTACATAAAATGACATAATACACACATTAAAATTCTCCTTGGAGACACCTAATGTGTATCTTAGATGTAAGTGCAGCATCAGCAGCAGTTTAATGTGAAACAGTGTGTTTCTGTGGAATAACTGAATCATTTGGTTTGCCATATAAATTGAAAGTGCTTCATTACAAAATATTGTGCATTCCTTTTCTTCAGTACATTTAGGAATTAGGTCTACATAAAAGCCAGTAATGGAACATAAGATAGTAGATGCAGTAAGATAGTTAAGGAAGAGTCCCATACATTAAATAAATTGATTACACACATGGTAAAGATAATTGTGCCAGCTCCTCTTAGTATTTAAGAGGAACTTAGTGCTTAATATTTTATATGAGTATTACGCTTAGTGTAAGATGTACTGGAAACGTTTGTTCATTTAAGAACAAAACATTTAAATGGACAAACAAACCATGTTTAGGCAAATTGAGGTTGATGGGTTGCAGCATTAATCAACTACTTATGCTGATTTGAGTCATAAATTAAGCTTCAGACATTTAAAATGGACTTCTAAACCATGACTGATTACCAGTTACTGTGCCAAGCAGAGTTCAGCAGCAGCCATACATTGCAGAATTTGGTTGGTGTAAATGTCCCAGCTTAGGGGACCCAAGAGGAGGAAGCTCTGTAGCTTGGCCAAAGTTACTCACTTTGGTTAGTCTATTGAAGAATTGCCTAAATGGTTGACCACTTGCTTAAAGATGTGAACCTAAATGCAAATTGTTGGTAAAATGAGCTTTGTAGTACTTGCTAATTTCTTAGTGTTACCAAAAATGTCATGATCAGTACTTCATTGCTTTGAGTGTGAAGAGTAGCCGCAACCAATTTCCTCTGTATGCAAATAGAAATGTGGAGGATGCTTGTGCAGGTGGATGTTGCTCGGGAGATTTTTGGCACCTATCATACACTTTTCATGCAGGCTTGCTCATGACACTGAACTTCACACACTGAACTCACCTGCTCACTGCAGTGATGCCATCTACTCCTACAATTCCTCTCACCTCTCAGTCATCTGTGAAGGTAATGGTGCAAAGGGTATACACTCCTGTCATTCTGCCAGTTTGTGTGTTTGCCATGTAAAGGTGGTACCACAATCTTTGATCAGCACCCTCCTCAGGCTGTCGGAATGGAACTGGCATAGAGACAAACATCTCTGTGTACAATATGCAGGTATATTGTGTAGACATTTATTGCATGTTTCTTTGTCAGTAAGAAAATAATTTAGTCATAAAACTAAGTCAGTCGGGTCTTACAGAAATATTTAGATGACTCAGGAGGTAGAGCAGTCGTCTATTAATTTGCGTGATTGTTGGTTCGATTCCCATCTCATTCTGTCACATGTCAAAGTGTCCTTGAGCAAGACACTGAACACCAAGGAGGTTGCTCCTGGTGCAAGCAGTGTAAAACACTTTGGGTACTGACAAGAAAGAAAACTGCAGATCATTTACCCTTTGTGAAGATTATTTGTAAATAAATAGACGAAAGAGGTGAGAGTCATTCTAGTCTATCTGGTCCATTTTCCTACTGGAACCTTCACGTGGTGCTGGAACACAGGAGAGGTATAGCTTTAAGTACAGTTCTGAAATACTGCAGTTCCACGATTATCATAATTGTTGCTCTTAAATAACATATACACATTACAAAGCATTTCAGTGAAAAAGGAGGAGCAGAAAAACTAAAAACTCTCATGTAAATGAATGCTGTATTTATTCAGTTTAGAGAATATGAAAACATGCTGTTTAGACCAGATCTATACTTCATCACGACTCAGATAATCAGGGGAGGTGGTGCTGCAGGGGGAGTCAGTACTGATGAGATGCTATGTCTTGTTACCCAAAGTCAATATAATGCAGTAAATTTAACTAAAGGGAAGAATCTCATAACACATGACAGCTCATCTCCCTGTCCAAGAGAGTAATCTGTGTTGTGAGAACAACTTGAAGGAAAAACCCAAAACACTGAGAAATGAGAATTATTTCTCAAAACAGTTTACTGTTGATCCTATTATTATGTATGAGAGAAGTTGCAGAAGATGTCAAGACAACAAAAAGGGCTAATATCACTACTGACTGTGGGAGCTTTGGTTAAGTATAAAATACTGTACATGATTTATGAGGGAGATTGTGAGAAATGGGTTCTTTCAATTTAGATTAAATTAACTGTTTTTAATTCCACACTGATTTCAATTATCACATTATGGATATTGGAATGTGAAGTCAGAGAGTGTTCTTTATGATATCAAGCAAGTGAAAGTGTAAGCACAGCACCCTGATTAAAATGGTTAATTTATTATGAATGTTTCAAGTTGAATTATGCAAAACGTGCCACAAAAACAAGTGTTAACAATCATATTTAAAAACTAGGCACAACAGGTCAATTACAGTGGCACAACAGAGCAATGCAAGCAAGATGAAAAAAGACCTGTTTCATAATCTAAAATAAATATGAAGCACATTTTAAAGACCCTTCTTGTGTCATAAAATATGCATTTATGGCTATTAATCACTTACAAATCAAGCTGCATTGAATTGTAATCAGTCTAGTCAAAAGTATTCTGATTACTCTTTTGTCACTCTGTGATTAATTTTGTTTATTTGTGCAAAACTAAAACTTTGATTAAAAAAATTTCAAAAGATTTCTGACATTAGTTTATTATTATTAATGAAAGACACATATTCAACATGTCGAGATGTTTATGATATGGCAGTAAATCATTTTTAAAGCATTCCACAAAAGTAATGCTTCTATCTTTTGATGCCTGGAAGTCTAAATATATATTTACAGGGTTGTGAGTAGTGGGAGAAAGTGCTGCTTCATAACAAGGACAACTGCAATCGTTTTGAGCTGGTTCTGTACTGCGGTAAAGTTGCTGAGGCAGCATATTTCTCCCCTGGATCAACATGTTCCTGATGGATGTGCTCTGCAAGGTTCAGTGGTGCACAGAGCTCTGTTTCTGAGTGGTTTCAGCGTGCGTGACTGGCATCGACTTGCTTTTGGTTGGTTGACAGGCTGGATGGCAGCAGGGCGACCAGCTTGTCTGTCTGCAGTGTCAGCAACACTTGATGCTCAAAGCTCAGTTTGTCACTGCACCAAAATCAGTGGTGACACACAACACATGGAAAACCCTAAAGATGTTCTACAGTCTGCTACCATATATCAGACTGTGTGAGAGGTGTATTCTGTTTTTGGATCTAGTTGAATCACTGTGTATGGCTGCTTACCTGTGGCTCTGCCTTTCCTGAATTTCCATCTTCCACAACTCATGACCCCACTGCCTTGTTAACAGCTTTTTAACTGTCTGCTGTTTTCCATTCAGCAATCTACACCTCTTATTGGTATTTAAGGCTTTATACGTTTACTGAGCCCTCAATTGTTTTACATCCTCCAACTCACCTCTTCATTATTTATAGATAGTGGCTGGGTTGTGTAGCTGTCAGATGAAGCAGACAATAGAGCTGAAAGTGTCACATCTCTTATGTTCTTTGTTATTGTCAAGGTGCTGGTAAATGTAATTTCTCATATCACTTATATTTTAACTCTAAGCAGAACATGTTCCAAAAGGAAGTTCATTAAACCTGTTTTAGGGTGTTGTATTAAAATATTTAGCACTTTCAAGTCACAATTAATATAATTTGTGTTGAAAATCTCACTAGATAGCATAAACAGAAACATTTAAGGGGCAGGTGTTATAGGAAACGTAGGTGTTATAGGAAACGTATACGTTTAGCTAAGGGGCAGATTGAGGAAGTTTACATTGACCACTAACACTGGGTAATAGAAAAAAACAAGTAAAGCTATTTACAACGTGAATAAAACATGTCTATTCTAAAGCTAAGCTAGATGCCTCTAGCTACATTTGAAAAGAAAACTGTTACTTTGTCCAAAGCCAGATTCACATATTAACTCCGGACACTGTCAGTAGAAATGAGCCTCGGACATTACGCGGAGTTATGTTTCACCTATGTAAACACACAGTGGGAGATTGCACATGGGAGAAGCATGCTAATTTTCAGTGCACAATTAACGTGCACAACACAATATAAAATAAAAAAACTGTTTCACACGACCCATCTTAAAAAAAAAAAGTCTAATCCGACTGCCATGGTAGTCAAATACGCCAATTTAAATCCTCCGGACATTTCAGGACAAAGCAGCGCACTGCACACACAAGCTCAGACATAAGGACGTTGTACTGGGGTCTCAGAGGATAAAGTCGGGCTAATGCTGGAAGCATCTCACTTGGACATTTGCATTCTCACATATACCCCCTCCAGATAAAGTCAGGAAAATGTCAGAAAGGAGCATTGGATTTGATTCTAAAGTTCCGAGACATCCTGTTGATGCCTCGGTTGTGCAACACTAGGTTCTTCCTCTTCACATTCAGGATCAATTGACTTAGACTCCAGTTTACAGATTCCTATATAACTTGTCTTATTTGCAGTCTATAGATACTCTTTACATTTCCAGTGGCCACAGCTACATAAGTGCAGTTGGAGTGCAAGAAAATATGCAGTATTTATAAGGTTGTGTTCCTTTTGGCTTGGAGTAAACATTATGGGTCACACCTCCAGCCAATCAGATTACGTGCTTATGATTAATCCAAGATTTTTCTCAAACACTTCTGAAATTTGTGAAGATGGATTTAGAGAAATCTAAATACCTTGGAGCAAATACATAAATTTAAAGTAGTTTAGTATTAAAAAAGAGTCTAAGAGCTACAAAGTATAATTGTAACTAACTTAAATTTGTTTTACATACTGCTACATTAAGTTCTGTTAATTAGCAGTAGATGAATAGAAAAATGAAAAAAACAACCATCAGGTAGCTCAAAACTTATATTATGGCAGTGTCTTTATACCATCCTAGCAAAAAACAAAATTGCTCATTTGTATAAAGAGAAACGTAGCTTGGCCACTGAAATCAAAATACGCATTGATTCGCACAGCTTTAATACAGCACCTGTGGGTCATCATGTTGTGCATTCACCAGGTAATAACAGACCTTTTTTCTGCTTTATAACTGATATGATGCAGCCTGGAGCAGCTATGGTGGGAAGGTGTGTTGTCAGGTTAACATCTGCTACATTGCCCTGTCATTGACAGCAGTTGAAGAATGCATTTTTTCTGTTGTGTGTGCTAATGATAAACTGCTGCTGTGATAGACAGGCGATATGTCTATGGTGCACTCTGCAACTCGCCCACTGACAGCTGGCTCCAGCCTGGCACCCCTAACAGTATAAGTGTTAAGTATAAATGTTTTAAGGCTGTCGGAATCATTGTGTAAATTCATAGTCTGTGACAAGGTGCATGCTCTTATGATGACATTATAAATTGGTATCCCATAATCACTAGAACCTACTGTATCTCGTAACAAACTGCTGTATTTCACAATAATGTGGAAAATCTCATTATATTGTTAAACTATCTTGTAAAAATGAGAAAAGTATCCATATTACCAGAGTAAGCAAATATTTTCCCTTGTGTGCACGTGTGTGTGTTAGACATCGTTATGTGATGTCTTTTTTGTACATTCTATAATACTACCAGAAAGTGGCAAACACACTGCTAATACTTGAAGATTGGTTCATATCCAATACAAAATGCCTTAAGTGAAAGGTGCCTAGAGAGTAAGGGAAACAAGATAAACCAAAAAAGATGAGAAACTAATCCACAGAGTACCTGCAGACCACAATAAGCCACCAGATTCAGGTTGGAAAACCTGAATAAATTAACCCGTTCGGCACCAATGTACCTGATGTCAAAGGGCACAGACGCAAAGTGGCTCAGACACTCCAGTCTCCTCCTTTTCTTCTACAAAAACTATATATACAACTAGATATCAGGCAAACTACCTGTCAGTATGCACAAAAGCCACATTTCAGTACAATACAAGCAGAGATGGGAAAATCTCAAAATCTGATAACTACACGAAATTGTCACAAATTATAGTGTAATCTCCTGACATGTATTACACACTCTTCCTATTCAACAGCCCCTAACAATGTACTCTGCACTAGATTGTCTTAAAACAAAGACAATGCCAAACTTCAAAACGTACCAGTACAAGCTACATTTGCAGGTCAAAACGTGATGACTCACTCTAATTTGTGACAATTTGTAAGTCAAACAGTTGTAATTTTACAAAATCACACAGCATGACAGTTAGACTGTTAAACTACCTGGCTAACATTAAGAAGAGGCAAGGCTATATCACTACAGTAGGAAAAACAAAAAAAGTTATAGAGAATTTATGGCTGCAATTTGCATGTTTTGTTTTGTTTTTTTGGAGAAAAAAAATTCTTAATTTAAACAACTACTTATAGCTGCAACTTCTAACTCTGAACACTTCACACAAAAAAGTGAAGGGACATTTTCTTAAGACACTGATGGCATGTGGCAGGAAAGCAAGTGGTAAAGTAACTTTTTTGTCTTTCCGGCTTATCTCGTGAGTTCAGAGTCGCCACAGCAGATCATTGTCCACATGTTGATTTGGCACAGTTTTTACACCGGATGCCCTTCCTGACGCAACCCTCCCCAATTTCTACTGGGCTTCGACTGGCACTGCACAGCTGGTGGTGGGAACGGGCTGTTGGGGGTTCAGTGTCTTGCCCAGGGAAACTTTGACATATAGCTGGGACTCCTGACCCTGTGTTCCGTGGATGACTGCCTTACCAACTGAGCTACAGCTGCCCCAAGTGGTAAAGTAACATATTCATCTATAAACAGACATTGTTCCGCTATTTTCAGGGATTTGAATAAAGGGTGGAGTAAAGTGCAAACAGCCTGCAAGTGAGGGAAACAAAGGGGTTTAATTGTGAAAACAAACAGAAGGCACATGGATGACTAAAAATCTGAATCACACAGAATCCAAATATAACCGGACAGAGGAAAATCAGGGAAACTCAATGTAAACACAGCAAGAGAACGGAAATGAATATGGCCAAGGCTAAGGCCACAAGGGAAACTAAGCATGAAAACAACAATACAGAGGGGACAAGGAAGACTAAATAAGCAGACGAGAAACTACACCTGAATTAAACATTGCTTGGCATGGACATTTTATGTGGAAAGGAGACTCGAACTGGAAATGGCAAGAAAGAGAGTACAAAGAAAGCCTGTGAGACAAAACACGAACAAGAATCTAAAACCTAACGTGAAATAAATAAATAAATAAATAAAGAACCTCAGTCTAGCAGCCAGCTTACAGCGATCTGACAAAGAGTGAGTGAGGGATATAAATACTGGGGTTGATTACAGGGAAGGAGAGAGGATGGATATATGAGTAAGTGGTGAACTGTGGGCTCAGTATGTGTATAGAGAAGGCAGGGAAACAACAAAAACAAAATCCAAGGTGAGGGACCGTGACAGCTATACAAAGCTAAGAAAAATGGGTTTAGACACCAAATTGGAGGTATGTCCAATAATGGAGCTAAAGATTTAGCACATTTATGTATTCTTCTTATTAAATGTCATCCAAAGCTGAAAACCATTTCACAGGGTTGCTGTGTTTATTCGGGAATCTTAAAAGATCAAACTGACAGCAATACTTTGCCGATTGTAGAACTTTACTGTTATTCAACCCACGTGTTTTGGTCTATAGCTTTCATCAAGTTCTGTTACAAGCTCAGAGTACAAAGAGATTAATAGAATTCAAAACAACTAATTATAAACAGACACATATGTAACAGCCAGTAAGAAACGTTTCCATTAGTGGGTGAGTATATCATCAGTCATCTCCTCAAATTGGCACAGAGACAAAGGGTGTGTCTGGTAATTGAAACGAGTGATACCATATTGGCTCACTGGTAAAAGAAAATCATGTATGGGAGGTCATGAATGTCTGCCAAATACGGCCTGTTCCGTACTAAACTCAAACAACAGCATCAACCACTCAAACGGCCAGTAATATTACAGATAAATGGTGAAAGAAAAACTGATATAAATGATAAATGAAAAAAAAAAATACGATAAAAGAATCAACAGTGTTGAACTAAAATGTTAAAGTTAAAAATAAAATTCAAATAGGGAAGAACTAATGCTTCCAATAAAAATCTCTGATTCATACCCCCTGGAAATTGACTCTTGAGATAAAAAAATCAAAAATGCCTCTCACTTTTTTAAAGAAAAAATAAATATTGCCACCTCTTCCTTTCTGTGTGTGATGTGGTGATGCTGGGGAATCTTATACATGAACCGCAATGGTTGGCTGCATAGGTGTAACGCAGACTTCATCTTGAGTCCTCTTAATGACACCATGTACATTTCTTGGGGGATTTCTACTGGATAAATTAGCCTGAGAGTTAAAATTACTAGTCTTTAACTGACATTATATAAATGAACTCACTTTTTCCCCAACTCTTATCGTCCACCATGTCCTTTTTACTACACTGCCTTTCACTTCTGTGAATCTAGCTTTCATTTGATTTCTTTTTTGTTATCATGAACAAGTGATGGGCCAAAATTTCACCATCTGTGCTGCTAAATAATATTTTTACTTTCAAGACAATGAGAGAATAGAGAGAATATGTCTTGACAGTAGCCTCACAGGAGAAGCAGTAACATAAAATGTGAGTTGAATGGTAGACAAAGTTTCTGCTCTGCTTTTGAATGACTGCATTATGACCTTGTTTGTTACTCCTAACTCATTTGGGTGTCTGAATTTTCAAAACATCACATCCTTATTTTAGCCATTATCAGAAGAAATTGATTTTCTGCTGCATCAAAAGAAACCAATCTGAGACTATGATTCCATAAGGGAGAGGGACGAAGCATGCTCCTTGCACCGCTCACTGCTAGACTGTTATTAGGAATAGAACACAGCAAGACACCTCATTATTTAGCTGAGTAGCTGTTGGTGTCTACCTGTTTGACCCTAAGCTGGCCCTTTGTTCTGTCAGGCTACACATTACCTGGCTGCACAGACTCAGGAGAGAAGCTCAGTAGTAAACCTGAGATAAAGCCATTTAATGGAGCAGCGTATTTGGCACGAGAAAGACAAATGTGTGCATGTTTGTTTGTCACTGTAGTTTGCACAAATAATACAGTGACAAATTTAAATAAAAAAAAAAAGTATTACCGATTTGATAGTGGGAGATTCTGAAATTGTGATACTATTGTGATCTTACTGAATGGGATAGATGAAGGAAGTGGAGTAAAAGAGATAGAAGTGACAACTGATTGAAAGATGCAGTAAAGAATAGAGGTGATTCACTACTGAGCTGCTGATGAACACATTTATCATTTATAACCAAGAATGGCTCAATGGAAATATGACTCAAATGGAAAGGTGCGGAATTTTAAGGGCTGTAATATTTATGTGTATTTAATTCATTTATTGAGATTGAACCATTTAAACACGTTTCAGACTATGTATGTCCAGAGATAAGTCACTACCAACATATGCATTGGTGTTTTTTATTGAGATGCTTACATTATCTTGCACATTGGAATTCACCAAGAATGCAGCTTATACAATACAGTTCTTTGTAATGTTAGAGCAATCTTTCTGTGCGGGTTTTTCTGAGTGGGAGTTATTTTTTTAAACTAGGCTAAAAGAACTACAAGTGACCGTGCAGCCTTTGTAGTAGATATCACACTTTTGCTTAACATTAGGAGGGTCTTAATGGAAACACATATTTTGAAGTGTGTTGTAAAAGCTTCTTCTACACTATCTACCTTGCCTACATGCCATATATTCAGATTGAAAGATATGTTCAGCAAGTCAGAACAGATCTCAATACCTCTATATTGTTTGTGTTTGTGTTTCTCGTATGTTTCAGTCTGATGGTATTAAAATTAATAGTTCCTGCATGTTTGCTGTGTGTGCATATGCAAAATGTGTGAATGTTTCTGTGTGTAGGTGTTTAATGCGGTATGTGTTGGTGTTGTGCTTCCATGCTTTTCTCTTGGAAATGCTGAAATATCTGTTTGATGGATGGCTGCATATCATTTGTAGGCAATGTTTGTTAAATGGCTCAGTGACTGAAAATGAATCCAATTCTGACTGGAAGCTGCAGGGTGAGGTTCAGCTTACCTTGATTTGCTCTTACACAGAATGGTTGTGTGACTTAAACAAATGCTGACTTATTTTTTATTATTATAAAAATGGGTTATGTAACATCAACTTCTTATGTTTCTGCCTGCACATGATTCTCAAGGAAACAAACACCTGCTCTGTGACACACACTGCATCCTGTTTTCCTCTGTGCAGTATCAATAGCATAATTTATTTTAAAATTATTTACAGGTCTATGCACTACTTTGAACACACGTGTAAAACATAACTTTTGTTCTGTAGTATGGCTTAACATTGTGATTTAGTGGTAAGCTGTGTTATTCTTTGGCTGGATGAAAAAACAATCAACTGTTCATCAATCAATCAGCCACATCTCATAATACTGTTTTTACAAATTTCTGCTTTGACCTGCATTGGTGCCTAAAGCATTGCTGCTTTGGGCTTTGGTTAGATTTTAAATTAAACTTAACAGGATGACATTGTCTGCACTTAGCAGTATCAGTGTTTAAAGATGCAGAAAACCTGCAGATTGAATGGCCTCCTTTTTTTTGCTCTCCTCAAGTTGCTCAGAAAATATATACAGTACACCAAATTATTCTTGTCCATATATTATTATTTTTTTGCTCATTTGAATGACAATATTTCTCATATTATTTATATTTGTCAAATATATAAAGTCGAATTTTCCAGTGCCTCATGAGATCAATTACATTAAAGTGCTGCACTTTTTTGAGAGACTCCTATTGTGGATTGATTAATGTAGCATAGGGGTTTCTGTTTTAGCTGGCTCAGTGAAATCAGAACGATTGCTGACTCATACTAAATTGCTCATGTTATAGTTTTTGATTGAACGGCATAAACATAAATAAAATAGACATAGTCAATAAATTTGTTCATATTAGTTCTACACTGAGCCATTGCAGCCCAACAGCCAGTCAAGTTTCAGCTGGCTGAAAAGAAATCTATCCCTTAATTGTACAAAGAATTTCAAATCGTTGTAATTCGTGTATGGGTTAATCTGATCTGTCTTAGTAAAATGTACCCTTACTCATTTCACACCACAAAGAGAAAACTAATGTTGATCGTATGTTGGGAAGCAGGAAGGAGCATTTTTTAATTGACAGCAGGAAAACTGTCAGGATGTCGTTGTTAATGAGGAACAGCTTATTGTTATGCAGGAACTGAGGTGCAGAGCCGGGAAATTACCTGCCATCGCTGTGAGAAATGACAGTCTAGCTCCACATAGTGCCCAGAGCGACATACAGTTTTTCTTCATGAAGACACTGGTGTCATGACATGCATATAATACAGGATTAAAAAAAATAAAATAAATATATATATATATATATATATATATATATATATATATATATATATACACACACACACACACACACAACTCTGGTTAATTTCTTAGAAGATACAGTTTCTAAGCAGCTTTTGTTTTGTACCTGGTTGGGCTTTAAATGTAAAAGTTGAATTTCTAAAACTCCTATTGGCCATTTTTTCACTCATTTGAAGCAAAATTTGAAGTTTACCTGCAGGACTGTGCTTTAAGACTTACTAACATAGCACCATGATACAGTATATGTTTTGGAAAGACAAGTAATGAAAGAAAGAAGATCCCTGCTTTCAATATTGCAAATGAACAAAACTGAACAACAGCCATATTAATTTGCTTAACACAAGAACTACTGTTTCTGTTTCTGTTATATTGAATTTCACTTTATTCTACTAAATATCTCACTCAGCTATGGTTGTGTGTGTTTAGGTGTTTTGTACAGTTTAACTTTAATTGTTGACTAAGTGTTTTTTATAGCTTCATAACAGACCTGAGGCTTAGTGCAGTACTTTTGCCTGTTGTGTTGTGTTTTGCCTGCAGCAGATACTATGGATTATGCCTGGCTGGAATTCCTAGTGAATATTCACTCTCAGCATTTCAGAGGGTGTGACTTAGTCTATCTTAATTATTGATAAAGAATCGGGTGTCTTTTCCCTGATTCATTGTTAATAAGCCTGCATGCCAATATGAAGAAACAGGGAGCACCACAAACACCCATACACACAGACTCTTCCAAACATGCAAACTGCATTGTGCATTGGTACATAAAAATAGCATTTCATTTAATAGAAAAGTAGATTAAATCATATTTTGAATGGATTAGTTTGCTTTTTTTCAGAATACTGAAGGATTGAAACCAAATACCCGGAAAACTATTCAGTGTAGAACTTCAGGGAATACTTAATATAAATGTAAAAGTGTACACAAAGTTTTTAGCATTCACTTTGTTACTAAGAATTTTGACCCTGATATGTTCTGGCTAACTGTCCAGGGTGTATGTCACTTCTTGCCCAGTGGCAGCTGAGATTGGTCCGGCACTGTGACCTTAAACCGTACAAGTGGTTTGGATAATAGATAGATGGATATACAGTACAGTAAGTATCAAACATTTGCTAAATACATTTACAACTCACGGAAATATCGTAATTATTGCGGTAACACTTTGGATTACAGCTGACTGTACTTGCATTGTAAGTACTGTGAACTTACTGTGTACTTAATAATAACAACGTGTACCTCCACAGTACCGATGGATACATATTTGTTGTGAGCTGATAACAATAAGCAAACTTTTGGGAATAACGGGGTAACAAAATTAGAAGAAAAATACCTACAGTGTAAGTATTTTTTAGTGATAGGGTATTAATTAAATATTACATGATAGGTATGAATACTTAAGGTGTAACTACTGTTTAACCACAGAAAAGAACAAGGTAATAAGTACACAGTTAGTTTACTGTATTTAACCTGTAAGTTACGGGCTGTAATCTAAAGCGTTACCTGCATTGCTTGCCACTTTACTTAGGGTAAGTTTGTTTTAGAATATTTAATTTCATGTTTTATTATAGCTTGCAGCTTCAAAATTTGAGAAATTCTCTGCCTGAAGATCCTAAGGCAGGCTCCTGTCCATTATCACTCTCTGTTATGAGCGTGTAACTTTTCCTACTGCAGGCTGTGATATTCTATGTCAGTGATTGTCCTCACCTTCCTCACACATTAGTCATGGACCACTTTGCTTTAGAAATTTTTTTTGGGCATCAAACATTTTTTTTGTTACAATACATTGCTGCTCTGATGAGTTCTCTATCAGTTGAAAGGATCCATGAAGCACAGGGCAGGTGGAGTGGGGTGAACCTTGGCTGCCTTTTCTTCCTTCCTTCTACATTACTGTCATTGGGAGTTTGTATAGTATCAGTGTTTGGAGTATGTGTATCTGATCACAGAGGACACCATGTGCAGAAGTAAAGGCATAGGTCTGCTGGACATGGGGGAGAATACTGAGCAAAATCCTGTCTGATGAGTCCCTGGGGCAGACCAGGGTGATGGGCACTGAACAAAATTACTGGTTCAAATCTGTACAGTATGTGAGTCAGTATGTTTTGTCAGTATGTTAACCTATATAAGTTTTCTTTTATACAGTTTTTACTGGGTATTTATTAATAGACATTTCATCCATAATGGAGTTTTAGCGTTCTTTTGTTGTTTTGTCATACAATAAATACAATATAAATGAGCCTTTTTTGTAGTCTCATGAAATGTTTTGTTCTTCCTGTACCATGTTTTCACATTTACAACTCAGCAGCATGCTGTTCTTTTTTATCAGGTTGCTTTTTGTAGCTAAGAAATCATTGATCCTATCATATGTACTCTTGCTCACTCAGTCTGCAAATCTGCAAATCCATTTTAAATTCTGTGCACTGTATTATGTTTGTGTGTGTATGTACTGTGAACGTACGAGTCTGTGTCTGTTAGTGGTACTTTTAGACAGACTCTGGATTTTCTATGTTTTTTATATGTACAACAGAGAAGATAAAACTCATGCATTCTCTTTGGGCTGAGTGTTCTGGGATTTCTGTTTTTCTCATAACCACTGTGCCAACCTACTAGACATTATGTTGTTGCATGTTACAGGTTGTTAGTCACATTATTAGGCAAAGAGGCTAAACCTGGTTGGACACAAACACACAAAACACAGGTCGACTGCTGTGACTTGAATGCACCATTATCAATGGTTTTATTTGTTGGAATATTCACTTTATATTTTTCCAGATTTTGCAGAGCCTGTGCACCTATATCTGGCAGATCACATTTTGACTTTTAGATATATTTCAGTATTTCCTTGTGTCAAAAGTATAGACTATGTTTTATTTCCTCCATTTTGTGCATATTTGACAGCAGCTGCTGTGATGCTAAAATTTTTTTGAAGCTTTGTCTATGGAGATTGGGGAGTGCCAAACTTTACACAGCACCACATTTCTCACTAAGCCGCGGTAGCTTTTAATTCTGCTGTGTGTCATTTGTAATTTCCATTGCACATAAACCATCTGTTATCGATAATGATGCAGTAGATATATGAATTAATTATTCATCTCAATGCAAGGACGATTTTTTTTGCAATGTGCAGTAGTGTTTTAAAATATATTCTTACGCTCACATTGAAATTGATATTTTTTTAATGAATTTCTGTGTTTATGTTTTCTAGAAAAGTTAACCTTTCTAGTTTTTTATGCTAGTTTGTTTCAGAAGTGATTTCTTTACCAGTGTCTATTTGCTAGTGCACATACAATGATGATCCAGCAAGGTCACCTTATTAGAAACTTCTGCAGGCCACACAAGTCTGCTTGACCATAGGGGGCAACACGGACACTCTGTAATTACACTCACGATCATTAACCTGTGCTCTAAAAGGGCTAAATGGTAGAACTGTGTTGCACAACAATACTTCATCATAGCACGACCTAAATAGACATTATGACATAAATTGAGCAAATCAGTGTTATTAAAAATTGCAGGAAATCTTAGGAAATCCTCATTAGTGCTTTTGCAATTTATGGACCGTGTTAATAGTGAACCCCCTGTGGTTCTTCTTTGATTTGCATCCTTCTCTTGTTCATAGCTGTTTAGAGATTTATCTGCTCTCTTCCTTCTCTCTAGTGGGATTTACTCTGATGCCAAGCTTGCTGTCTGTTAGGAGCCTCCCAGTGGCCCACTAGCATTTTTCTGCTCTTTTACAGTTATTCTTAGCCTTGTGTCAGAGTGGGATAGCTAGGGAGACATAACATGAAGGCCCATATATGTCATCTAATGGTTAGCACTACAAAATGAGGGAGGGAGATTAGACTAAGAGAGAGAGAAATAATCTAAGGTTTAGTAGATTTCAAAGTGAAGCCTGGTTCATTATGTGACCCAACAATTTCTCTGTTTACCTTTTCAGACGGTTCACTGAAATTTTTCTGTATCTCCTAAACCTTGGATACAAACTAAATTCAACATCCAAAAAAGCAATTTCAAGAAGTCTTGACGTTCTTTGTTATCTGCTGCTATTTAAGCAGTCACTTTTTATTGTTTTTGTAAAAAAAAATGTAAAACCATTTTGAAAAGGCCTTAACCTTATTGTAGAGACAAATCCTTGAAATTTGTGTTCGTGCCATGTTTTCACCACACAAATGGCTTACATTCAGTTTATTCTGTTCTTCACTCTGCTGCGGTATCTCTGTCTCTCTTTTTTTTTAATAAATTGTAATGCTGGATCAGTTTAAGCAGGATAACTTATGTAACTTCTTTTCTCATCAGGGCATCAACATAGCAGGGCCCAGTAATGCAGAGCCCCCTCCACGTCCTCCTAGTCCAGCCATGTATCAGCTGGATATTGTCCTAAAGAAAGGGAACAACTTGGCTATCCGAGATCGGACAGGTATGAGTTCTGTTTATTCTTTCTATTACCTGAACAGCATTGGGGTATATGTAGAGACAAAAGGTGAACAGCTTTTTCAAGCATCTGTCTACCCCACACAATGAAAGCTACCCTGTCCACCTACTTTTGTCTTGTTTAACTTTGTCAATGGCACAGGAGGTGCACCACACTTGTATTCCAAAAGAACTGTTATGCTTCATGCTGAAGGTCATTGTCATTGTTTCTTGTATTCATTTGCTATTTTAAGCGGCCTCCCCCTTTTTTTTTAAATGGCGCGCTTGTTTGTCCCCTTTACACCTCTACTATTGTTTCCCCTCACATTTCTCTTGTGTTTCTCCCCATGTGGGGTTTTATTTAAACGAGTCATGTCTTCATCCCCGCTCATTCCATTTGTAACATGGAATTACTAAAACTGATGTGTCACATTTTCTGTGCATTTAGGCATAAAAAGAATTCAGCTTATGCTTAACCTAGCACACTGTCACATTTGCAGCCAAAGTGACCAATACTAGTATAATCTCCTGGTTACTTTTATGCACTATGGCTAAATAAGTACTGACTAGAGAGGGTAATAAAAGGGTTTTAGTTTAGTAAAGATTAAACATTATTGTGTATTATTCTATGGCACCTACAATATATTCTTGCACAGGTATTTGCATTTTGTGGTACATATTTCATATCTTTGAATAACTATAATCAGAGATTTGATAGACACCTGAATGGCACTTGATAAATGGTTGATAGAGGCCAGGGACCATGCATGTTTGTTTAGTATCTTTCACTGTGTGTGCTTGCAGTGTATCCATACAGCTTATCTACCTTTTGCATCATTAAAACACAATAAGATGCACTTTAAACCATTCTGGTAAACTGTATTTTTCTGCCTCCTTGGAGCTTAAATGTGACTGTGATTTAATGTGCAGGACAGATAACCTTCTGCGCTTTATGGAATCTGTCTGAGTCAGCCATTATATAGTGTTTGAGCAGGTGATTATGTCTTGCATAGTAGAAAGGCCAGCCAGGAAGTGCAAAAGATTTTTTATTTCTAAAATTCTCATAGACAGTCATTTGGATTATGCCAAATGGTGAGTTCTCATTAATGGTTGCAGCAGTCACCAAGATGACTGATCCAAATAAGCTGCCCTGCTCTTCCCTGTACATTTTGCCTGTCTGCCTGTCCACCCAGATAATGAGCAGTGAAGTGCAGAGCTCACCTGTCGCATAGAGAACCTGTCAAGACAACTGGTTAAATAGGAGGGAGAGACAAAGACACAGGCAAAACCCAATAAGTGTTGGAAAATAATGTCTTATTAACAGCTATTGTTGTTTATTAATACAGTATTTACAACAGTTGATGCTATCAGGACTTAGACATGTTGTAACAGTTGTACAGCAGGCAAAGGAAAAATAGCAGCAGACAGAAAGAGGATAGATGGGATTTTCTATTAACCAATCAGTCTAGGCTCCCTTGCTAGGCAAGTAGACTGGACAAGAGCTGAGTTTTAGCTTAAAAGTAGTGCTCGGAGGAGCAATTTAGTTACCTATTGATTCGCTAAAAGCCCCCACATGAATTATAAATGATACAAATTGTTTCCTATTTTGTCTGCAAAACATTTTGTAGCGTCATTTCAAAAATTATTTGAAATTCATTAGTTCTTATCCAGAGAATCTGCAGGCAAAACAGTAGTAACATGGCAGGCATCAAGCCAAACCACACAAGGCATTGCAATAACCTGATGCTTTCAATCCAGTGAAACATTCACTATAAAACACGAATATGTGTCTAACCAACTAATATTTATTAAAAACGTTGATATTAAAGACAGTCTGATCATTTTCTGTGGCCAAAGAAATGAAAAGTTTAGAATATTCGCAAAGAGATAACAAACAGGCTGAATTCTGATCAGTTGAATGCTAGTATCATCAAAATATTTTGAGCTGCTAGAATTTACTTGCAAACACAGAAACCTACTCAATACTCAAAATGTGTAACTTTAGGAGAGATGTTTTTGGATCTTTACAATAAGCTTTCAGAACCACAAAGTAGAGCGAGTAGATTCTGACACCACATCTCTGACTCATGCCTCAAATTTTATTCACACGAAGACAAGCATGAAACAAAATCTGTTCTGTGAAAAGGAAGTAGAACATCATTAAAGGACGTAACTTCAGAGCAAGTTCAAATCTAGGACCTTTTGCTGTAAGGTGACAGATCTAACCACTTCACCACCATCTTTTTTCAAAGTAAGACGTTTACACTTACAAAGCCCACCTATAAGTACTACATGTAGTTTTTTTTTTATCAGTGGTAACATTTTCTAAATATGATTCCAAAGCATAACCTCTCGTGCTTTTCTGCTGAGCACGCAGGTGCTGTCACTGTAAGTGTGTGATGGTTCAGTACTTAGGGAAGAGCAAGGACTTTAAATATGAGACAGGGCTGAGTCTAAGCATTCACATGACATATTGGAAAATCAGTGTCTTATGCCATTTCAGAGCCTCTCTAATGCACATCACAATCATCACAACAAGCTGGCATTGTCGTTAGTCAAAGCATTTCTTGCCTTTGTTGTGAGGAGAGAGCCAACACTGTGAATGTTTTTTACAGAAAACAAAATCTTGTATTGGATGTGAAGTTTGTCTGTCTGTAGTGTGTAGTCCAATACCAGACAGAACAGGCTGCATTTGCACTTTACAGTACTGTTGTGAATGGTAAATGGTCTGCACTTATAACGCGCTTTTCTACCTATTGGAACTCAAAACGCTTTACACTGCTTCTTATTCGCCCGGTCACACTCAAAATCACCCACACTCACACAACGGGGGAGCTGCTATGCAACTGGCCAACACTAACTGGGAGCAACTAAGTGTCTTGCTCAAGGACACTTCAACATGTGACCGGAGGGGCCGGGGATCAAACCAACAACCGTGTGATTGGTGGATGACCACTCTATCTCCTGCGCCACTGCCGCTGATTGTTGCTGATTACTGTTTGTCGTGTGCCTCCCAAGGGGCTAGTCCACAATCAAGACGCTAGGTCAGTAGCTGATTACCTAATTACAGCTACAGTATCTGTTCACTTTATGAAAAGTGTTTCCACTGATCAGAGAGCAGAAAATGTCCACATTGATTGTAGGGTTAATACCCAGCAAGTAGTTTATTGTGCATAGTTTATAAAGTACGGCATCGTTTTTCTTTTTTCTATTTCTTTTTTGGTTCAGATTCTACATATAAACCTTAAGATTTTCTGAATATGAAACCGTTTATTGGTTTGGTTTATCTCATATGCAATATTAGTTTAGGGATTGCAGAAGCAGATTCCTGATGTAAAATTCTTCCACCAGAGCTATTGCTGGACTTGGATTGCATGTGATGAGGTATAATTATGCAAATGCACTAGGTGAAAGCTGTGATATACAGTTTACTGTTCAGTCTAGTGCAACCAATACTGTTTAGGTGCAGCAGTAACTTCACTCACAGTGCTCACACAGCTCTACTAGAAACTACTGTAATTGCATCCCTCAGAGACTAATGACTAGCTAGATGGTTGTAGAGTGTCAGTTATTTGCATGTGCACCACGTGTGTGTGTTTGCACATGTGTGCATTTAAAGGGGTAATATTAGTGAAGATGATTACTTCTCTCTTCTTACAGTATAGCCGAGACCAGTGAGACTACAAAAAGCTAAATCAATCAATCAATTATACCACACAAACAGATGCTTAAGATGTGAAAACAGTGACTGGGTCAGAGCCTGAAGCCAATGTCAGCATGTTGACATATCAGTTCCCTTTAATCGCTTATTCAGCTTCACTTTATTAGGCAAGAAATCTTATTATATTTCGTCATTCTGCTTTATATTTAAATGGAGCAAGATCACGCTGCACATTAATAAAGGTTCGTTTGGGGTAAATGATGGTGTAAAGCAGGAAAGTAAACTCTCAACATACACCGGCAACAGGCAAAGGAATACAAATTTGTGAGTGTGGGTAATTGTAATGAGACAAACTCTCGACCCATCTGTCAGTGTCCCATGATTTAGTTGCTTGTCTCTGCAGCCTTCCCATATGCATCCTTTTGAGCAGATTACATTCAGGGTAAAAGGAAACCCCAGGACTGCAACCTTCCGTCAACCCCGACACTACACACAGGCTGTGACCATATATACACGCTCAAATGTGTGTTTATGTGCCTACAATCTTGTGGGTATCCAGGTTTACTACTCAACTGTGACTGAGGATTTTATGGGCAGCTTTACTATGTTTTCTCCTCCTCTGCTTTCACATCTTACAACTGGCATCAATAAACCTCCTCCATATGTTGACCAACTCTCTAGACTACTAAATGACCAGTCAGTTTAAAGGTTAACACTGACGTTATTATAGTGCTGCCTTATATTGAAAAATATACATTAGTCTGTTCTTTTAAGCAACTGTTTTGTTGTGTGTGGGTGTGTGGGGGGGGGGTTATACACTTACCTATAAATTTCTAAGTAACTTTCAATTTAGTAAGAAACATTGCTTGTTATTATTACTATTCATTATATCCGTGTTTTTTTTGTAAACAATTATAAAATATCTTAATCTTAGTCTATGTTCTTCATTATCAAACTGACTATAGTTCGGTGGTTTGTTACTAGTGAAGTTAGTGCAGTATAAGTGAATATGTACAATTTGTGTTTGACCAGCCACCATTATCTGATAGAAGTTAAAATGTATGTTTCATTATATATTTTAAAGCTTTTTAGCATGCTCATAAAGAACTAAACTACAGTACATTACTGATCTTAGCTGGGAAACTGAAACCAGATGGGTGTAGTGTTAAACTAGAATCAACTTTGTCATATTTGAAAGGTAAAGAAAGGGATTTTGTGGTTTGGTGGTAAACTGAAATAACACTGATTTCATACTCATTTTAATGGATTATTGATGGTTGTTAGAATGATAGCAGCAGGCTGTTTTTATCCATATTTACTGAGAATGAAAATGTTTTAAGCAAGTGTCAAATCTGAGGCTTAAACTCATATTTTTCTTTACATGTTTTTCCATTAAGATGTTTAGACTTGTTTTTATCTGTCACATACAATAGCTGGATTTATTGTGCTGGCTCACTCATCACATTTCTGTGTCTTTGGAATGTGTGTAGTCATTCTGTTGTTACATTATTACTTTTTTGATACTTATTTTTGATATTTTATTAGAGTAATTTTAATCCACAATTTTAGGATCTATTTTACTGCTACAGATTACTGTCATATCTAAAACAGTGATAATTCTCTTACAGAGTATACTTATTTTTAGAACATAATTTTACACTTCTTTACACTTGTCTGTAGAAATATAATTAGTTGCTCATATATTACTAGTTAATAATTCAGGACCGTTTGTCTGGCACTGCACTGACACAGAAGGCTATTGATCATGAATGTGTAATGTGTATCTACAGATTGATGATGAAAACAGGGAAATAGAATATTGAATATGTTAATTATGACCCTGCAATACTGGTATAATATATCACCCAACAGTAACAAGCACATTTCATTAACTTATTAACTCCTAAACGAGTTAGTGTGTCAAGTGGTGTAGACTTTTGGTTTAAAGAAGTCAAACCTCAACATCAGGCTATATAATGCCATGTTATCTGCACCAGAAGTCTGCCAATCATGCATATCCCAACTGTCTGCTCTCTTTCTTGTGTATCAGACAGAGAGGTGTCATCCTTTCTTTTGCCAGGGTTATTTTATCCAAGGTTAGGGCTTTAGGTTGGAGGTCCCTGTCAAGACTGCTGTTTGTTTCAGTGGCCCATTGACTGTCAAAACAAAAAACAAGCCAGCTTTTTGGCCTTGTGCGCACATGTGTGTGTGTGTGTGTGTGTGTGTGTCTTTATGGTCTGTCACAAAATTTACTAAATTTAATCGTACCTCTCTTTGGACTTGTGTGTGAGGGAGATACCTTAGTGAGTTTCATCATAAGAAGTAAGACAGAAAGTACTTTAGTACTTTGTTAATGGAATGAACATTACAAGAAATTTGCGTTTCTGTGTTCAATAAATGCCTCCCACGTTAATACAAAGCCACAAGATTTTTCCTTTTTCTGAATGTGTCAAATACATAAATCCTCAGTTATTGCTCTGGGGTTTGCCTGTAGTGGTGGGAGGTTTATGTCCATGTCCTTGGGCTGCAGCTTACTCCCAGAGCAGCATTGGCATTTAAATGAAAGCATTAGACTTTGATTAACTTTTCAGCCCTCTTATAACCTCAGCCAATGGAACTGTTAGTTTCAAAGTTTTCTCAAGCCTAAATGGATTTTTCTGTAGAGTTGACTGTGTATGATATACAAACCCTCCAAAGGAGCATTCAGTAAAAGGTCAGACATCTTTGGAAATAATAGAAGAAAGAAGAGCTGACTTTTCCACATACTTTAAATGCTTTACTACAGTCTGTGATATAGTACCTCCTTTTATCTAGACTTAATATTGAGTGACATTGGCTGGAGACAATTCTCTGTAAATAAGACACATTTGTCTGTTCATTTAACAATGCCATGTTGATGTTGCAAATAAAATGTTTATTTTATGTAAAGATAACATTTTAACGTGCGGATAAAAAGGTGAGAATATATGTGTACCACAACTTTTTTACTGTGGCAACAAATGGACCAACTCACATTCCGCTGGAAGCCTGTCCATGCTGTTTAGGGTCCCAGCTTATCCTGTACTTTGACAGGATAGTGAACTACAGAGTTAGTAGTGCCACCATTTATGTGTAGCTGTCAAAACAAGTAAGTAAGTAAAATGTATTAAAATGCACAGATAAAGTCACAAAGTGCTTTACAAAATGTAAAAAAGGGACAGAGAAAAACAGTTCAGGCACACTCATCCACAAACCAAGGGGTCAGTGGTTCAAACCCTGGTTCCCCTTTCCCACAAGTATAGTGTGCTTTAGAAAGACACTGAACCCAAAGTTGCCCTTGATGTGTTCTCCTTATTGTAAGTATAACAGAATGTGCTAAATGACCAATTGTAATTGTTGTCGGATAAGGCACAGATCTTGTATGGGTTTCTTGTATTATAAAGGGAAAAGATAGAAAGTAAAGAAAAAAATGGCAGAAAAGGGTTGTTGTTGTTCAGATCATATCTTACACAAATAAATGTCGCAATAGGATTTACTCTGTTTTTATTATTAAAAGTAAAAGTAGCTTCAGATCAATGACAAAAAAGGGAAAATAACTAACTGGTAGTGATGACTTTTATTTCTGCACATTTATTGGTTGAGTTTATGGTCAGTATAGATAGACATTGCCTCTATTTGGTAAGTGTCTTTACTCCACTCCCACGAATAAAGTAGGTTCATACCCATTGCTACATGTGCAGTTTGAAAATTCAGTGAATAACCTGTTAGTGTTTTATCTTTTTGTATGATAGCTAATAGATGGTCGCTTTGTTTTGTTCACGAATATACCAGAAAGTCATAGGAATCACTTATCAGCATTTCTTTGCATGATCTATGTATATACTGTAGGCATTAGTGTGTTAGTCAGATGGTAGGCCGTGTAGTAGACCCTTTTTCTGTTAGCTGTCATTATCCTCTGTATATATATTATCCTCTTGTCTGCCTGCAAGGTTGCAAGGCTTTGGGAGCATCTAACATGTAGACACTGTTGCTACCTTATGCCCCTTATTTTTCTAGTCATTGTGCATAATACCACAAGGTGTACAGTATGAACACACATGAGACACACAACATGAGAACAACATACAAGAAGCAGTCACAGCAAAGGAGTTGTCCCAATGCATGAGGTAAAAATGAAAACAATCCTACAGTGAAAGTAAGTGAACGAGAGAGCTGTGTTTAGTAATGATGATGTTATCAGTGGTAAGCCACACACTGTGAAAATGTATGATGACACATTAATGGTGGCATGCACTCTAGATTGTTTCCGCTACATTACTGACACCCACTGTTAACCTTCAGACTGGATTTACTGTATATGTTAGTTAAACCAAGCATTACAGCCAAAGTTTGTCATTGTGTGGTTTGTTTGAACTGTAATTTAAGAGTTTTAGTTATAGGTGGGGTTTTTGCATTTCAATTTAAAGTTTTTCCTCAGATGTTTCCTCAGGAAATGTTGTGTTTTGTAGAGCAGCCTTGCTTACTGACGAACAGACACAGAAGTATCTTTATGGCCACTGTCTTCAGAAGAGAAATGTGGTGGTTTATTTTAACTGACTGTCAGGAAGACAAAGAGCTGCTACTGCATCAAAAACAAATTCATCACAGGCTTTTAGGTCTGCCTGTGCGCCACACCCAAAGTGAATTTACCTGCTGAGTGCACCACTGGGTCCTCTAATTAATGCATTTATTTGTACTCCAAGCTGCTACTACTACAGTTTTTAGTGGTTGGTTGCAAAAGCAGTATGATGGATAAATTAACACCTTTTGTATAAACAACTCACAATCTCAAAGCATGCAATGTCTCATAACTCATTTGCTTGCTCATCCACCTAATCACAAGTCTGCGAATCCCGGGGCATATCCCAGAACCTTTTTCAGAACCTGTTTACTGTATGTACAGTGTTTCTGTTATTATAGTGACCTATTGGCAAAACAAGCATGGTATATGAGACAGAGACATCCCAGCTTGCGAAGTACATGTTAATAACTGAATGTCCGATTTTGAATTTCTAACAGATTTTTAAATGATTGATTTTCCACATGCACACCTTTTAACAACATTAGGAAATTTGACATTGTAAACATTACAGTTAAGGCATGTAATTGTAAATTCATTGTTATACCTTCTATAACTCTTTCAGAATTTTTTATTTTTTTTGTCCTTTCTGCTTATCCCGTGAGTTCAGGGTTGCCACAGCGGATCATTGTCCGCATGTTGATTTGGGACAGTTTTTACGCCGGATGCCCTTCCTGACGCAACCCTCCCCAATTTCTACTGGGCTTGGACCGGCACTGCACAGCTGGGGAGGGGGATGGGCTGTTAGGGGTTCAGTGTCTTGCCCAGAGACACTTCGACATATAGCCAGGGATCGAACCACTCACCTTGTGGTCCGTGGACGACTGCCCTTACCAACTGAGCTACAGCCGCCCCCTATAACTCTTTCAGATATTATTTTGTGAAATTTAATGCATTTGAATTTTGAATCCATTCAACAGTAGAAAGACAGAAATATGACTTATTTCCCCTAACTACAATTCGCTACCTGTGGAACCTCTTACCTTTACTGGTTCATCAGTGTATGACACATTTCCTCCTTATAGCCTTCTCCTCTTACTCAGCAATTCCATTTCACAGCTTTCTGCCTGCAAGATGCACAAACATGTAGGTCCCACCAATCCATCAAACCCATTGTCTTGAACCCTAGTTGGCTTTAGGCATTTATGTCCCCCATTATTCTTTAAAAGCTTATTGATCTTACAACAGCTATTGGTTATTGACCTATCCATCTACCAGCCCTCACATAGGACAATCACTTTCTCTCTGTATGGACTTGTCTAGCTGTGGGAAGTCTTCTAAAATATGATATAAATATCATATATGGTGGTTGATTTTGTAAGAAAGCACCCCTCTAGTCACTCCTTTATGCTGTACTGTACCCACGCTTACTCATGTTCAGCTACCACCCACCTACACCAAAGCACCAGCCTTTTCTACTCTATTTCCTACTTGGTATGTTCATGGCACCATAAAACTGGCACTGCACTGATACAAAGACTCTGAGCCATTGCCAGGGACACAGAAAGAGTGACAGAGACAAGGAGCTGCTGCAGTTTTAGAAATTAGTTGCTTTGCCTCTAAGGTGATATGGGACCATTTCTTTTTCTGAAGTATTATCAGCTTTTCATGAAACAATGTGTTTCACTTAATCTACAGGAAAACTGTTTCCTTTTCATTGATTTCCTTGTATTTACAGAATGCTGTGTCTTTTGTGGAGTATTCACTGTGTCACACTACACAGTAATGCCATCTTCGATGTTTACAACTGCATCTCCTTTCTTCTCTTTTGTTTTCTAGCTCTGTCATCCATGTCCCCTTGCTTCAGCTGTTCTTGCAGTGATATTTCAAGGGTGAATGTGTGTGGAAGTGTTTCTAGTAGCTCTGCTGGTGTCGAGGGTGTCTGAGGTTGTTGAAATGTGAAGAAATGGACATTTCTATCCCAGCAGGGCATGTAATGTTTGTGCAAAATGTGCTGGTCTCATCAAAGCCTGCTGGTAGAGAATCACATCAGCAATTTTAATAACTCTTGTGTTTAATGTTGTCAGTGACACATTTTGTCAGCCTCAAATGACTAACAATTATTGTGCATACTGTACATTTAAATAATGCAGAACGTGTAATATTGTCTAATATTATTCATCATCAATTTTTTTTGACTACATTCCTTGTAATGGCACAATAATATGCCAGTCTTGCCACTCTTAAACTGGAATAAGACATTTTCTGTTCTTTTGCTAATATTGGAGAAAGAGTCTGTCTTGAACTGATGAGACATGTGCAAACACTGAGAGAGCACACCCCTTAATGAGCTACTATCCTTGCTGTCAGTCTTTCTACAACACATCCGCCCTCCTGGCTTCTAAACTGAAAACAGGGCAGATTTCTATGTGCGGTAAATAAAATATCTCTGAAGATATTTGTAATCTTCAATGTTTGTCTAATTCAGCCCTGTACAGTATGTTCTGTGTATTTACTTAAATTTGTATTATTCAAGCAATCCTGGCTCAAAAGATAAACCACAGGCACTGAACTGTGTTCCAGTAAGTGTGAGAATTGTTAGATAATAGGATTCCCTTGCTCTCCTGTGGTATGCTTGCTAATCACTTTAGTCACAGTGAATGAAAACATGACACTGAGACAAGTAAGGCACAAACAAACAGATTAGTCCAGGGTACCATTTCACTGGACATGGGATATGTTCTGTTGTACGGTGGTGATTTACACTAGAAGAAGAGACGAAAGGTACTGTGATACCTGAACGCCAGAAATGGAGGCACGGGTGCCAATAAATGATGCAGTATAAAGTAGATTTATTTACATTGTATTTTCCCATTATTTGTGTAGTAGGAAAATCATGATTTCAGAGCTATGGAACTGTTTAACCAAGTAGTTCATATCCACGAAGTGAGTTGACAATCAGCAACTTACATTGCAAACAGTGTCATATACATCAGCCTTTCTATTCATTATCTTACCAACTTACGCAGCCAATCCCAGCTGTCTCTTGGGAGAACAGCAGTGTACACCCTGGGTCACTGTAACTCTTTAAAGATGGGGATGTGACTCACATGTCTAACCAGTCTGTAACAGCACTGACCTTTCCTATATAGTAAGTTACATTTTATTGTTAATTTATTAGAAATATTAATTATTACTACATTTGTGTTTATGAGCTTCTTTGTGCTCAGGGTGTCCAAGCAAATTGCATTTTTTGGCAAAATAATATATGCTTTACAATCTTCATGTGAGTTGCTCTTGCATTAATTTGGCAGCTGAAATGTTACAAACAACTAATTCACAATTTACAAACAATTATGTATGGTATTCATTGATCCCAGCATTAAACCAAGTAGTAGCATAAAGTAAATGTGAATCAATGCTGCCACCCAGTGGTACAATAGAAGTGCTGAACGGGACGTGTGAATCCAAGTCCATGCTTTTAATATTGGTGGTCACATGACTCTCAATACAACTTCAGTTACGTGACATGTTTGGTGACAGTATATTAGAAAAAAAATGCAGGGTATGAAATATATGCATATATTTAGCACTGCACTTAGAAATGCAGTCATTCATGTAATTAGGCTAATGTCAGTGGTTCTGCTTCACACAAGCTTAAAAAAAAGTTTGCATGTCCAAATAAGCAAAACAATATTTTATATTTTAAATATTGAATTCTTCATAGTAAGACACTTATTGGAACTCTTCTTAGAGCTGTTTTTTAAGCAGTACAGTAGTTCTCTGTTTTTGCTTTCTTCCTTTCAGGGACCAGTGACCCATATGTGAAGTTTAAGATCGCAGGGAAGGAGGTGTTTAGAAGTAAGACCATTCATAAGAACCTCAACCCAGCTTGGGATGAGAGAGTAAGCCTTCATGTGGAAACTCTGAGGGACCCGCTGTATGTCAAGGTACAGCTGCTAAATGCTCCACTTCAAATGCCATTCTGCTGAAATATAAATTTCTTTTTTATTCAGGACGATTTTTAAGGTTTAATAGATGTGAACATTCTGTTGGTATGCTGTACTCTATACTGTCTCTTTGTAGGTTTTTGACTATGACTTTGGACTTCAGGATGACTTTATGGGATCAGCGTATCTCTACTTGGAGTCACTAGAACATCAGAGGTCTTTATATCATTTGTGTTATTTTCTATAATTTATTTCCCTTTCCCACATAACTGAATGTCTTTCCCCTCTGAACTGAATGTGTTGTATTTATTTTCTCTGATTGTCTTTGTGCTGTGGGCATCTTCAGAAAAGCTTTGAGTCAAGACACAAAAAATGGTCAGATTGATGTTGAGAATCCCCTCTCATAAACATTTTCTTTTATGACACATACTCCTTACCAAGCATCTTCCCCCTTCTTTTGATACATTTTTATTAATCTATATCTTTGGCTTGTGATCACCCTCTGGTGGCAGTCCTTGGTATCTGTCCTAAAGCCTCATTTAGAATAAGCAGTTTTCAAATTTGATTTTACAGTTGCCAAAACGCCTCATTCTACTCTTTTCCAGTTCATCCCTGCTATTCAGGGCTTATCATCAAAGTTATGAAGGGTAGGATAGAAGATTGCAATGTTTTTACACTTTCAAGTTAGCAAACTTATTTTGTTTTAAGTAGAAATGGTGCTATCCATTGAAGTTATGTTATGCTTAGTTTTTTTTGTTGTTGTTGCTGAGTAATAACTTTTGAGTAGTCAGTTACTGGGGATAGCAGAAAAATGAGGGTAAGGGCCCTTGGAGCAGTGTCTTTGAAATTCAGTTCAATTAAATTGTATTCATGTAGCAGCAAATCACAACCAAAATCATCACAAGGCACCTTGCCAAGTAAGACCAAGACCTTACAGAATTTTGAACAAAACTTTCTTTAACAAGAACTAGGTGATGATAGAGAAGATCTCCCTTTAAAGTAGGAAACCTCATTTTCAGCAGCCATCTGGCTTGACCTCTTGGGATGAGTAGGGAGTGGAAAGACAAAAGAAGATCAATAAAAGGAAACAACAAATTTAGCAAGGGAGGACAATGAGCAACTTTCAGGGCTCTGCCCCCAGACAGTAGCTTGACCAAACCATTACTCTTCATTTGTCTTGTTTGAAATATCGAAGTTAAAAGTTACAAAATAACAACAAAGACATGCACAAAACTGCACAAAGATGCGAAACAACAACGAATAACGAACAATAACCTTTAGTTACCCATATCTCTATCACCTCAAGTGTCGTAGGCAAGTCATAAGTGTAATACATTCAGTTATATGCATTCAGTTAGAGTTAACAACTAGTGAACCACCCAAGGGCGAAACGATAACAGTCATTCAGTACTGTGTTTTTTTTTTTATTCGTATTTTTTTGTTTTTTGGGGGGGTATTTTTCTTTGCTTACAGAGATTTCTCAAACACCCTGTAAATCTTAATGCTAATACCATGACCCATAGGTGGTGATTGCCAAAATTCTTTGTAATTTTACTTTTAACTCTTTGACCATGTAGTCTTTCACAGAGCATTTACATGTGAACATTATTTTTTGTGGTTTGGGTTAGGACACTGGATGTAACACTGGAACTCAAAGACCCACAGTATCCCGAACATAACCTGGGTAGCCTGGAACTGGCTGTCACTCTGTCACCAAAGGAGGGAGATGTCAGAGATTCTGTAAGAAAAATTATCTTATTCCTACAAATGTTTATCTTACTCGCCCCACTATACACCATCTTTACATGTCACCCCAAGATAATGTGTTTCATATACAGTCACTGGCCATTTAATTAGATGTACCTGTAGAGTCTAATGCAATTCAATACAACGGCTCTGCCACGAATTATACTTTTACAAGGTTATAATTTATCAGTTCTTAAGTTAAAACTAGAAAAGATAAACTTCTACTATGTCACTACTAGGTCACAGTTGAGATGTACTGGAGTGCATTATATTAAGATGTTGTGCTAATGTTTTGGCCTATTTGAAATGAAGGACAGGGCGAAAGCTTTAGAAATGCCTCTAAATATAATGCACTTAAGTATGACTCTGCCACCCACTCTAACCTTGATAATAAGCACATAATAGAGATCTCACCTTTCTGATACTTTCAACTTAGAAACTTAGTATGAAATTCATGTAAAACCATGTAAAAATAGAATTCTTGGCAAAGCAGTTGCATTGAATTGTACAAATGTACCGAATGAAGGGGCTAGTGAGTGTATTCTAGTCAAATATAGAAATTGTAAAGGTAGTAAGCAGCTTTACTGCTTTTTGCTAAGATAGCACACAGAGTTTCACAATATTTATAACTGAAAGAAAGCAACTTTGCTCCAACAGTGATCAGCAGGCTGTGCTGAACTAGAATGTGCTGGCTTCATTCAGCCTCAGTTACTGGAAGCACTTCAACTTAGCAAATACATGTGCATAAAAACACAAGTGTAATTAATATGTTTTCTGGAAAACTACCATATTCAAAGAACAGTGGATTTTTCTTTCTTAATTATCTTGTCTCGTTCCTCTGTGGATGTGCTGTGTTTGGGATGCATTTATTTCTGTTCAATTATTTGTTCAGTTAATTGGACCCCTGCATGCTCTATTCAGAACACGGCAGTGTCATGGGGGAAATATTGTATCCCTTTTGATCTGACGTCTTGATTCAGCTGCTTATTCAGTACACTAGTTCACAAAGTCCACACTTGACAGAACAAATAAACTCTTATTTAGGTTAAGCATCAGTTTGGATTTCTCCCACTGTGAGGAAAATGAGTACAAGGTTATCCTAGTTTATTCTAGAGGCTCCCTCTGTTGCCATCTACTGGTATGCAAGCATAAAGGAAGGTTTACTTTTAAATTAAAACTGCAGAATCAACATTGTTTCTGTATGTAATAATCTCATTTATACACTGTGTTTTCACGTTTGTTAGTGGTAAGATGACCTGATGTGTCTATACATGATTAATGACTATTGTTTATGTTTAAACTTTTACACTCATGATCTTACTTACACCTGATTAATAAGCCCAATAGCATCAAATATAAATATGGATGGATGGATTCTGTTTAAGATGCGCAAACAGCAGCTACTGTGTACCTACAATAAAGTGTGTGTTTGCGCGTGTGCGTGCGTGTGTGCATGTCTGCATATGGGAGGTTAGCGTGTCTTTCTTACACCTCCTGCTTACTTAACATGCATGAATGACAACTGTCCCACAATCCTTATCTAACCCTCCATGCAGTCAGCCAGGACTAACATCTTAGCATGCCATTTCCTTTAACCTCTGACCCTGCAGCTTTAATAGGGGGACAACGGGGGGTGCGCTTTAACTGCTTTGTCTCATTTACAGACCATGCTTTTGAGAAGGAACTGGAAACGATCTAGTAAGGTAAACCAAAGAGAGCATGTAACTTCCACCCACAAACCTCCAACTCTGCTGTAACCTCACTACCGACCGCACTGTACGTGGTACATGGTCATGGTCAGTTTATTTTCCACAAGCTGCAATATACCACTTACTATTCACACCAGACCACCAGAGCTAATGTTAGGTAGTAATTTGGAATGCAAGCACAACTACATCTACAGTCGAACAAAAGACTTTATGTCCCCTTACTTTGAAAAGTATACAGGAATTAATGTTTTTTTACCCACATAATATTTAATGTACATTCATTGAATGGTACTTTATAATCAAATCGGTCTCAGTTACTGGAAGCACTTCAACTTAGCAAATATGTATGCATAAACACAATTATGAGGTACAATTGGTGCTTCATAATCAGAAGTTAAACATTTTTATAGCATAATAAAGCAAAATATTAAACAGGGACTGGGGCTATTTTTAGTGAAATCAGTCAATCAGTCAACTATCATTGTAGTATGTCTCATGATTAAAAAATGTTTGAACTCCACGCTTTACTTTGTTTGAACAATCCGCTCAGATATCTACTCAACTTTAGCTCCACATATGACACGTTCATGCTTCTCTTACCTTTGATCTGCACAGTGTATTGCAGCTACCATGTGGGAAAATACTGTGTGTAGGGGTTTTAAAGGAGTCCTGTACAGTACAGCAAATCAACTCTGATAAGAAATGTTTGTTGATTGGTGACTGTGTTGACTGATTATAGGACACTCTTAGACCCCTTTACATCAAGATTACATTCTGATTTTGATGTTTACATTATTTTGAGTTTACATTTTTCTGTACATAAAGACTGCAACCCTTTGCTTTTCTTGTTTGTGGTTCTTATTAATTTTCTTACTTAAAGAAAGCATGTTGGTTCTGCTTCCATTTAGCAAATGCATGAAATACCTACTATATTTTTTGGCCAATAACAATAACCAGTTTGGCACATGCTGTTGGGTTAATTAGGTAAATTGTCCTTTTTGGGTCAAAAAGTTGTCACCAAGAAGTTAACTGGTTAAATCTAGAAACTCTGTTTTAGTTTTGGTCACTGAACGATTGTTTAATTAACAGTAAAAAGTTTGATTTCCACCAAGAGACACACATACCCTTTTGAAGTGTTCTTGGTTGGAGCTGGGCAGACGTCCTGCTGCACCGTGCTTTCCCAAGCTGAGGCTTTGATGCCTCCAAACTGGGCCACCCCTCCTGTGACTCGGGAATTACCTCAAACAGCAACTAACTAAATACTGTGCTACCCCACCAAAAAAACCCTGCCTCTGTGCTCGAATGTACATGACTATTTTTACACAACTACTTATTTTTTTTAAGTGTTGATGAGTGTTAAACTTCACAGCAAACTATTTGTAAGTAGTTTCAGACAATGATTCGAGTCAGAAACATGTTGAATCAAGGTCTCTTTAACTTTATAACTAGTCAAAATGCTTGTTTTGGCTCTTTAGATGTTTTATCTGGGGACAAAAGTTGAATCATTTGCAAGGGTGTATTGGTTCTTAAACTGAACCTTAGTATGGCTTGTGAGACTTTCAGCCTCTGATCATCTTTGTGTTTTTTTTATTTATTCATATGCGCTGGCAGAAGGATATTGATACCCAATCCAAATAGCCCATGGTTTTCAGTACACAAGACCTATATAGCAACAAAACAAGAAAACAATTAACATTGTGCTTGAGTGGGACACAACATTGACTTCTCATCATTAGCATACAGTGTGTTAGCAGCATGTGAACAGGGGAAATGAAAGATGTGGGAGTTTCCGTATGGGAGGTTGGCTGTATTTCACAGAGCCATATGCATTGTTTAATGTCTGGAGAATGGAAATTAAGAGGCTCCGTCTACAGATCAAAGGCCTGCGCTTGCAAGGCAGGGTTTGTTGAGAGTTTAATGAAATTCACCCGCAAAACAAAAGCTATGCTAATAAATTCTCCCTAACGAGAAAGGGGAAGAGAGAAAGGCATAGAGAGAGGCTAGATGGGGTTGGGGGTGTATTTGTTTGACAAATAAATACCCTGCTCTTTGTTTAGTGAAGGATACTGACATAATTCAAAGAGAGGTTAAATTGGCCTCTTAAGTCTTGAGAAAACTGTAGGGGAAAAAACAGACTCAAAATATGGACAAGTATCCAATTGATTTTGGAGAACTGTAAACATATAATACAGCCAGGTGGAATATGACATTTTTACACAATTCATGTTTTTCATTTTGTCATAGATGTATGTAAAATGTTGCTCAGTTGTGAGATTTCTAAGAATTCCCAGAGTCAATATTGACTTTGGCAATTGTTTAAGGTTTTGACTGTCATTCATTGATTCGTGACCCATATGTTCTGGCATGTCAGGTGAACTCATACTTCTGGGGTTGATTATTGTTATTTTGTGTTTGTTATCATGTGTGTTTTGCCTGCATCATTTTGTGTTGTCTTGATGTTTTGGCATTAGTAATCTCCTGTTGATAAAGTTTACACAAGCCATAGTTCTTTCTTGGGGTTAATTAATGCATATATTGTGTACTTGCTTGTGTTTTTATAAATACACATTTTTATAAATGTTTTTCACTTTGTGTGTGTGTGTGTGTGTGTGTGTGTGTGTGTGTGTGTGTGGGTCTGCCTGGTTCAGTATCAGAGCATGCGTCTGTCAGATGTGTACAGAAAAGCCCAGCTGTGGAGAGGTATAGTCAGCATCACTCTGATAGAAGGTCACAGCCTGCAGCCTATGGATGCGAACGGCCTCAGTGACCCTTACGTCAAATTCAGGATGGGGCACCAGAAGTACAAGAGCAAGGTAAACAAACTCCTATTCACTGCTGTTTAGGAATAGGCTCTTTTTTTCTTCATGTGATTCTGAGTCAGGGGAACACTACTCAATCGAAATACAGCTTATATCTATCATTCAGTACATGTACAAGCACATTATGTGACTTGTAATAGACTCTCTGTCCATTACAAGATGGACAGACTGACTTACATTTGAGCAGGAAAATGTTACTTTGGCTTCTTATCTTTAAACTGTCCATATCTCATTAACTGTATCCACTTATACAGTATGTTGAATATGTATTTTACCTTTATATCTGATAGAAACAGTTGAGACACATGGGCACACAGCATATTTCTCTCTGTTATGTTCTCAGACAATTCCCAAAACGCTGAACCCCCAGTGGAGGGAGCAGTTTGATTTCCATATGTATGATGAGCAGGGAGGTTTTGTGGACATTACAGTCTGGGACAAAGACGCTGGCAAGAAGGATGATTTCATGGGAAGGTAGAGTGTCTTCATTAGTGTCTTTGTGTAAATGTACATGACAAAGTCTAAATTGTATAGCTGGAACAGGTGTAGCTTGCCAAACCTATCTAAATGTTTGGCTTTACAAGCCTTTTCAGACAGAATAGGTCAAAAAATACAAATACAAATACAAAACACTGACATCAAAATGTCGCATTTCTGTTCAGAATCACATGCTCTGTAAATATTAGGTTATTTTCTGTGTACTATACAACAAAAACCAGAAATCTATTTAAACCAGAAAGGAACACAAGGCTTTAAAAAAATAATTAATTGAATCTTTTAACATGACTCTGATAATTACTATTGGCCAGCTTTGATATTGGCCAGAGGCACACTGGTATTAGGGGCATGCCAAAAATCTGTTCAGTCATGAGATCTCAAAAGGCCTTTTTTGTTTCAGCATTTGCTAAGTTGACAGTTTCTTATATCTTACAAATGATGTTGTGTACAATATTATTAGACCCTTGCTAGTTTAATGCTCTACTTTAGCATTTGATATGAGGAGACTTTTTTGATGAGATGACAACTGGTAATACTGTAGATACATTTTCCAAATCTGAAATAAATAAATATTCCCTGGTAATTATCAATTCACAGACAATTTCACTGCAAACTTTAAGAACCGCTACACTAGCATCTCCTTAAGTTTAATTGTTAATGTTCTTTGTAGATTTGCTTAGCTTCCTCTTTTATAATATGGGGTCTTTCAGCATAGTCAGCTTCCCCACAAAATGTACAACACTCCAACTTTGTAATTTTGTTCCTACTTGTGCCTGTCTGTGCACTTTAGGTGTAGCATCAACCTGTCCCTTCTCAGTAAAGAACAAACTCACAAGCTGGACGTGCCACTAGAGGAGGGTGAAGGCGTACTGGTGCTGCTGGTTACACTCACTGCTTCTGCTGCCGTTTCCATCTCAGACCTGTCAGTCAATATGCTGGATGACCCACATGAGAGACTGCAGATCATGCAGAGATATGTGAGTTAGCTGTGTTTTTTGTGGGTTCACGATAAAATTACTTTTACTTTTGAGAGGAAGTACACAATGTGTGACAGCTCAAATTTTTGCAGCTTTTAAGGGTGTGTTATACCCAGCAATAAACTGTTGGTGAAGGCACTCCTACTAACAAAATGCAAATAAATATCAGAAATATAAAAGAGTTCAAAATACACCTTAACAATAACCAGTATGCCAATGTCTAGGGCCACAAACATTTCCTTCAAATGCAGCTTACACATACATACATACATACACATACATACATACATACATACATACACATTCATACCTTGTATAAATGTACCTGAGACCATGGTTTCCTCCTTGGATTGACTGCTGTGTAACGTGCGTTGACATGTCCAAATGTATCGGTTTGTTTTGTGACACGAGTCAGACTGATGCTCCCATCTCCTCACTCATCTGCTTCTTATCCTCAGACATCTGTTTGGTAAAAATTACAATTTGTTCTTGTTTTATGAAGAATCTTACCTATTAATCAAAAGGGGTCTGTCTTTTTTCTCAACAGACAAATATGTTCTGATGTGACAAAAATAAATCCCCCAAACTGCAGCTAAGGTTTAAGGTTAGAAGAAGTGGAGAGCAGGCAAATGGGTGATGCACAGACAGGAACTGAAGGAAGAAACAGGGGTTGAGAGGCCAGGGAAGGAGAACAGAAATCACATGTCTCTAAAAAGCAGAGTGGTTTGGGTTTACTGTGTGGAAAGGATGCAGACTCACATTTCTGTTGCTGTGATTTACATCAAGTGTGTTGTGTGGTATTTGGAACAGTATTCTGGGGAAATTTGTGTGTGCTGTGCATTTATGATTAATGCATGTGGGTTCATTTATTTTGGGGCAAAACGTTTTTGCTTGTTAGCCAATTGTCATTGATTTGAGCTTTGTATCTGAAAGAGAAAAGGAAAGAAAGGGAGTAGAGAGAGATCCCTGCAGCCCCATCTGCTCCAGAGGCCCTTCACTCAATAGTTGCAGCCTATGTCTTTGTCTTAGCCTTGTTAACCCTTCACACCCAGTCATCCTCACTTCTTGCTACAAAGATGCTCGAACACACACATGCTCACACATACATTCAGTGATCTTGACATGGGACATTTCTCCACTTTATTGAATGCTGCTTAATTCATTTTTACATAAAAGAAGGAAATTTGTTAACTTAATTTTTTTCAGTTTAATTTGAGACTTTGAAACATTCATTATTGCACCTAATATATTTAATTTTCTATTACACTTGTTGGAAAGCATTTTCCCATGAGTGCCACTTAGTTACATGTCCTTTTATGTGCAGCTGTACTGTGCATATGTTCATGTGCTGTTCAGTAAATAGCTGTCTGTGTTAGAGATATTCTGATTTCAGTGAACTGTATGCCCCAGCTGGCATGTGTCTGTGTCTTTCGGTTTGTGCATAAGCACCAGCGGCAAGGCGCCACAGGCCAAACACGGGTGCCACGACCTACATAACCATGGCAATGCCTTATTGGCTAGCCACAGGAGGTCGATCACTCTTCTCCATGCTGCAGCAACCATCCAAGATCAGAGAGGGGAGCTCTAGGACTGAGACACACAGATGCTGTTCCCCTCCTCAGAGTCACAAAATGAGGGCGGGGAGTGTATGTGTGCATGTTTGTGTGTGTAATAGGGGGCGAGAGGTAAAGGGTGAGGGTTGCACCAGGAAGGGAAGGCGTGTAAAATGAAAAGAAAAAGCTATTTCACCTCTCTCACAACTCGTGCAGACCCCGTTTTTCTGCTCGGCTGAAGGCGAGACATTTCCCTTCCTTCGCCTACCTCTTTTCCTTCCTCCTTCTCTCTCCTGCACTCCCCATCTCTGTCCCGCTTTCCCTACAGCCTCAGCTCTTTGTCTGTCACCACTGTTGCCCTCCTGTTGGATGAAGGAATGGAGAGATAGTGGGTAGACGAAGTTGGGGGTTTTAGATGGAGGGGCACAGTTAGGCTGGTTTGAAGACTTGAATGGTCTCTAACTATTAACATATTCATTCTGAAAGCCAGCCAGTCTTGGTGGAATTCAATAAAGACGTACCTTATCAAAAAGCACTGATAAAACCAAGTATGGCCACTAATACACAACAGTGCTGCTCAAAGGCCACTAATCTGTCCGGTGTATATGCATGTGTGTAGATGTGTGCTTGGGCACATTTTGCTGACTAGTATGAAATCAGTGAAATCAGCTGTCCAGCACAACCCTGTTCAAAGTGTCCACTATTGCTAATCATAAACAGGCACACGCATACAGACACAGTGAAAAACAGTGCCGATCTGTGGTAGCTATCTAATAAAAGTGGGGGGTTGGCCGAACAATACGAATACCATGCTGTCAGCATCACAGCTTTCCAGAGCAGATACTTTCACAAATGATGGCGAAGACAAGAAAACAATTAAAATCCTCTGCTCATCCCAGCCTTCAGCAATGAAGCCTACCCTGCTCATAAACACACACACATAAATGCAAGTATTTTAAAACAGTGTGTACCAATGGATGGCAATTGTGTTACTAAGTATGCACAAACTAGACCCTAGACATGTTGTTTTCACTTTGTCACACATGGACACCTACAGCATACCCACGCCACACTTCATGTATTCACAATGAGGTCAATATGCTGTATTTGGCAGTTCTTTGGCCATCTTAATCTGTGGCCACTGAAGAAAACTGGTAATAGACACCTAAATACTGTGAACTGATGCTTGCCTTAAGCTCATTAAATGTCTTTAGTATTTTAGCGTGTATTTCCGCCAGGTCTGTATTTGCTTGTGTACACTTACGTGTACAACATCTGAATGAGTACGGATGCATTTTTGCTGAATGCAGCTGATAGCAGAGCTGGATACAATACAGCGTTAAATGCACTCAGTGACAACTGTCTAAGATGTACTGTTGCTCACTGTAACCTTTCCTTCATCCCTAATTACTACCAGAAGTAGAGATGGAGAGACTGAAAAGGAGTGGAAGAGATTTATGCATTATGGTGGCAAAGGACCACACACACTAATGGCTCTTAATGGGCTTGAGGTGGCCACAAGATGGGTGGATGAGAGAAGGAGGACGTGGTGACCTCGACTGATGTGATGGCACTTCACTACCCACCCCAATGTAGTGTATAGAGCTCATACACACTCACACACACATCTATCCCACCCACTCTGGCGCACTGCTCTGAGGTGAAGTGAAAGGACACAACCTGGACAGGAAGTAAGATAAGAGGGTGCATTAAAGGGTTGGACTGCCAGAGAACAAACTTTGAGACAGACTCTTGGCAAAAAGTGATACTGAGCTGATCGGTAGCAGTGGGAATGTGAGGAAGTTGTTAGCATTTGGTTTGTGTTTGAGCTTTTTCAGTCGTTTGATCAAATGTCCCCTGAACTGAACGGCTGCTGGGCAGATGCTCCGAGTGTGTGTGCATGGGAATGAAATATTATTTGCACCACTGATGAAAGGTGACACGATGCAAGAATGACAGCGAGTCACAAGTCTACTCTGGCGTTGATTCATTTGTGTGTTTGCGTGTCTGTGGAGTGTGACAGTGACAGGAATAAGACGTCACAGTGACAAGATGTCAATCACAGACAAGGTGTTTGTCCTATGAAAGCCAACTCTGTCCTTCCATTTTTCTCATCACTTCTTTTCATCTCTCTGATTCCACCTGCGTGTTTATGGGGGTGTCGAGAGATGTAAATGAGGCGGTGGGGGCTGGTCTTGGCCTCCCTTCATCTCTCCCCCTACCTGTCTGTCTGTCCAGTTCATCTATTGCTATCTAGCTTTCTGATGGTTATTTGAATTTTTGTGTGCGGGTTTGTTCTCTCTCTCCAATCATGATCTGAGGATAAATGCTAAATATCCCCGCAGGGAGCCTACTTAGTGGAAGCAAGGGATCATGAGTAGAGGACTGGTTTGGGAGAAAAATATTTTGGCTCCATACATTCAAAATTATTTACCCTGATTTGTTTTGTTTAATCTTTAAATGATTTTCAATGATTTGATATCTTCCATGTGGTACTTTTTCTGAAATGTTTCCATAGTAGTACTGGTGCGTTCGAAATGTAATGTTTTGATATCATACCTATATAGACATGTTTTTCTGATCAAACAACTACGAGCGTTTAAGCCACCTTTTGGGGACTTTAAATGTTTGGTTTCTCTACTCTATACTCTAGTATTGTTGGTATAGAAAATGTGTTGATGTTTCGGTCCCCAGCTTTGCAGTTAAGTTATTAGCATCTTGACATTTTACTGTTGCACACTAACACACTAACTAGCCAGTCCTAATCTCTGTTGCCTCCCTCATGCCCTCTCTCTGACTCTCCTTCTCTCTCTATCTCTTCTTGGCTGCTCCCCAATATTCACAACAAGCAGCTGTACTGTATCTTCAGAGAAATCATGCTTTAAAATTGAGCGTTGTCCCCTCTCTCCTTCGCTTTGTACGTCTCTCTTTCTCTCTCTTTCACTCACTCTTTTCCCCCTCTCTTTCTTTCACACACTCTCCCCTCTCATCTCCTTTAGAGAGCTTTTGGACAATGATATCACTGGAAACAGGCAGAGTCTGACAGAGTTGGTAATAATGAATTAAGTCTGTAGCCTGGCCCTGACTCTGAAATTTAAATTATAATTACTCCTGTGGGGATGGAAGGGGTTATTGCCAGAGAGAGAGAAATAAATTGAAGTGAAGTGCATTTCCACTCTGCTTTTAAGACAGGCCGACATGCTACTCAATTTGGCCTCAGTGTAGGTTTTCTATGCATGTGTTTATACCTGAGTCTTTGGGTGTGAACAAAAGCAGTTTGTGACTGTGTGTGTGTCTTTTAGTGTGTGCCCATGCCAGTCTGGACCAGCCGTTGATCTCCACAAGTCTCCTTTACTTTGACCAAATAACAAACTAGTTTTTACACATAATTTTCTTCTCCTAGTTATTAAAACCTTGTGCAAATTCTATTTTAAGACAATCCCAGGCTCTCATCTGCATGTCTTTACTGTGTATGTGAATATATGTTTTTGGTGTGTGAGCACACATGAGGAGGAGAGTTTTTACTGTAATTCTGAGTACAGTTGAGTTAAAAAAATCTGCATTCCCTAAAGCTGAAATGGGAAAATAAGTAACAATGTTTTTTCCTTCAACGTAATATTTAATGCACATTCAATTAATACAGCTGTTGTTTAATCAGTAAAAGAAACAAAAAGGGTTAAGGAGCATGTAAAAAGAAAGTAAGTTATAGTAAAACATTGAAAAATGTCAGTGCAAAAGTTTGCATCCCCCTTGATAAACCCTCTTTGGTGCTTGATGAGTGGCAGGAATTGTGTTAAATTGGACTTTTACTTTAAATTTGCAGGTGGGTAGATCTCCAGGGACAGTTTCACGCTGTTTCCTGGGAGCAACAGAAACAATGGGATCAGAAGACCAAGGCAGCACCCTTGGTGTATGCAAAGGAGAATGTGAGCAAATCAAATGAGTTTTGGAACAAGATTATGTAGCCTGGTGAAACCAAAGTTAAACTTTTTAGTCAAAATACACACAAAATGGATGTAGACCAATATCCGAAGGTCCTAAAGCAAAGCCTTCTACCATCAGTCAAAAAGCTAAAAAATGAAGAGGCAGTGGATTCTTAAACAAGACAATGATCCAAACTACAAAGCAAAGTAAAGTCAGAAATGTTTTCAAAAGAATAAAGTGAATGCTTTACCATGGCCATCCCAGTCTTGAGATGTTAAATATCATTGAAAAACTGTGGATGGATTACAAGAAGGCTGTACAGGGCAGATGACCAAGCAATCTGGTAGACTTGGAACAATTATACTATAAGAATGGGCTAATATTACACCTGAAAGCACACAAAGAGAAAAAGAGTTTGGAGGAGGCTATAAAGGCAAATGGAGGACATACAAAGTATTAGAGAACATTTCATATAGTGGAATGAAAGGTTTTACAATGATATAATGTTTTATATTTTACTGAAACACTTTTTATACACTCCTTGATAATTTTTCGAAGTTCTGGTGATGGTAAATGTGCATTAATCATTATGATGAATGAAAAAAAAACAATTGTTTTCCTCTTTGCCTTTTCAAAATAAGGGGATGCAAAGTTTTGCACGAAACTTTAACTTTACATGCCCGAAACGTATTGTTGTACAGTTGATGTGTTTATCTACTGTGAGTGTTTGTTCCCTTTTATTTAGATGTTGATTAAACTGGATATTGCGTTAGAGGTCTGTATGTGTTTGCCTTATAACAATCACTGATGGTCATGCTTCACTGGATGTGTCTACTTACCACAACCACAACATCTGTTTTATCTCTCTCTCTCTCTCTCCACTCTATGACTCAATGGACATAATAATAAATTCACATGTTAATAAGTTTTCATCACATGCAAAACGTACAAACAGTACGTGCTGTGCAAAGTTTTCATAATGCATATGAAACTTTCGTTCTTCTGCTGATACGAATGCCACTATTCACATCTTCTTTTTCTTAGGCACAACATTGCAAAAAAGACATTTTTGGAGTTGCACCAAAAAAAGTAAATGACAATCGGTTAAATTCAATCAGTTAAATTATCCAAGATGACAGTACACACCAGGAAACTAGCTTTGGGGAAAAAAATTCATATAATAATGCATTTATCAGACTTAGCATTTTGTTAATTTTATTTCTCTCTCCTTCAGTACACAAAACACTATACACAATTTTCATTAAAACACATTTCCCTCTGTAACTAATAAGGTGCCTAACTTGTAGAATAAGGCAAATTGTTCATAAGCAAGTTTAGCAAGTTTTTGTGCATTCGTATCCCTCCAATTATTCTTCTCATTTTGTACTTGGTGCAGACATAATGCTGAAATGTATTTATGTTTTCTGTGAATGTCTGCTTGTTCTACAAGTTATGGTGTTGAATTTGCTATTATATACAATGACCACTATTTGTTCTGTATACTATTTTTATTTACTGTAACCTTTTAAAATACACTGTATTTCTGCACTCATATTCTTTACAAAAATCACTAAGGTTTCATTTAATTTAAAAAGTACAAACTTAGGAAACATTTCAAACAGACAAGCATAGCTATTCAGTGAAATTAAATTTGGCAATTCCTCCTCTGTTATTTGTCTATAAATGCCATCTCTGCATTTGCAAATAGGTTATGCTAAAGGACACATTCTACCCTTTCCTCTCCTAATGAAATGTCAGGTTGTTGAACTGCCTTTCACTCCAGTGCTAATTTACCATCCTCTTTGACCTTGCACCTTGTTCTTTTGATTTTTTTCAGAGCCTGTGGAGGTCATTTCACAACCTAAAAGATGTTGGTGTGGTACAGGTAAAGGTCATCAGGGCTGAGGGACTGATGGCAGCGGATGTCACAGGTAAGACAATGACTTTAGCTCTAAACACCAGAACTATAACACCTGTACTTCTCAAATACAGTCAAAAGTTAGTCACTTAATTTGCTTTTCCTTTATATATGCACATGTATTCTTACACTTGTAGCTTAACTCATAGGCCTTAATTTTTGCTGTTGATTTTTGGCTGTTGTTTTTTTCTTTATATTAATAAAGTGAGCCCTACTTCAACATCTGATAGGTGATTCTATCAATTGCAACAGTAATTTTGCTTTAAATAACTTTTGCCTAAGGTTTACATCTAGGCTTTGTACATTTTGTGTGACACACATTCCTCCACCAACAATCTGTTGGTGGAGGAATCCATCCAAGGAAAGATAATTAAAGTTTATAATTTTGGTTTATGGTATTAACCTCTACAAGAATCCTCAGAGAGAGTTAATGTCTTTTTTGTGTGGGACACAAAATTTGTCTCAGAATTTTTAGAAAAGATGCAGGCTGCTCATTTGAATAATAGAGAAAAAGTACACATTTGGACCAACAAATCTCTTTACCCCCCGCTCATTTTCTCCTTGCTCTCTCTGAATCCTCCATTCTCCATTAATTCTTACTTTTAATTAGGTCTACAGTGGACAGGCCTAGTTTTTCACTCTGTATTATCTGGTAGAGAGAGAACAAAGTGTATGTGTGTGTGTGTGTGGGGGGGGGGGGGGGGGGGGGGGGGGAGTGTTTTTCCCCATTTGAACCAGCCACAGTCCTATTAACCAATACAGAGTGAAGCTGGTTGATTTGGGTTATTGCGTGGAGCGACCGGAGCAGCCGGAGTGCAGGGCTAATGGCTCTCTGGCTCTTGTATTTCACTTGGAGCAGAAATCTGCTCCGTGACCTCGTTGTAGAGCACATCATTCAGTCTGAGCATCATGGATCCTTGTAAAAAAATAAAATAAATAAATCAAGTGTAAAACTGTAAAAATATAATGTCTATTGGCTGTTTGTTTACCTTGTGCTTTGTCTGTGGATGTGGTCCTAGAAAACATGATTTCAGAAATGTCTTCAGAGGCTTTGGTGGTTTGAAATTATTACTAGAGGCTCATTACACCGTAAAAGTCCACAGTGTCTTGTGGGCTAATATTTTACATAGAAACCACTAAGACTGAATACAAATCAACTGGGAAAAAAGGTGGAATTTGAATTTGAAAACACAGAAATCCTTCTTAGACTTTTAGCTTTTATTATGATACTGATGTTTTTCTGAAACATGTTTTAATTACAGAGACCAAGAATAAGAATAATTTTTTTTACGCCAGCAAAGGCGTTTTAACATGGCAAACTTTGTTCATGTTGTTCAAAAAAGTACAAGTCATTTGGCTTTTATTATCCAAAGCCAGGGATCTCAAATTCAGACAATCTAAGTTGTAACCTTCTTTCGTTTTTATGGAAAGGAAAAATGTGTCTGTTTTTGCTTGGAAAAAACAGCCAAATTCATTCAGTCTATCCCTACACAGATTCTGTAGATACAGCAAACTGACACAGGAAACAGGCAAATCTGTTTCTAGATGGCTTATTCATGTTTTGCATCTAATGCTGTCTGTGTGGCTTTGTGCGTGTGTGTCACAGGCAGAAACAATAGCTCTGTAAGAGCCACATAAGAGCCCTCACCACATGAACACCCTATTTTAACAGTGCAGACCAAGAGAGGGTCAGGAGCAAGGTGAGAGAGAACCAGACGGACAGACAAACAGACTGAGAGAACGAGAGAGGAGGTCAGCGAGAGAGTGAGAGTTCACCATCTCCTTCCCATTCACGCTGCCTGTCCCCTCTCTTGTCTTTTCTCCTCCTCCTCCTCCTCTCTGGCCATCTCTCTCTCTCTAATTGAAGTGTTTTTGTGGAGTAGCTCCTCTCCAGCTCCAGTAGGATAACTGAAAATAGTCTCTAAAACTAACAATCCCTTTTGTCTGCCAGCTCTTGTCCCTCTGAGTGGAGGCTATACTGAACATTTCAGTAGTAACACACATACACACACACGCACACGCACACACAGACTCACACACAGAAACATGCACTTCCCAACAGCAGCACAGCATGTAAAGACTCTTTTAGTCAGTTTCAAAACAAAACCTGCCTGTAAAATGTAAATTTTCCCTTGACACACTGCACTGTAGATTATATCATACGCTTTGTTTTTTCATTGTGTCTGTTTTTGTGTGTATGATGAAATTAGAAAAGACGTGAAAAATACATTTTATATTTAAAGGCTGAAACATAATTATATAGGAAGACAAGAGCATCCGCTCCCTGTGCAGCCTCACTCCTCACTGACTGTAAATTTCCTGTGAGGCAATTACACTGGAGCTTCCTCGTCTCTGTACTGTATCCATCCTTCACACTTATCTTAGGGGCACCCCGAAATGAGTTTGGGACCACTCCACACTTTCGGCTCTCAGCCAGCGCCGCAAAGACGACACCCAAAGGGGGGAGGAGCTTTGCTCTGACATTACCTGGATGTTTGCTGAGTGGCGCTCAAACCTGAGCATGTAATTGGTTAAGACGGCTGCCTCTGGTGCTGTCGGCCAATAAGGTGAAAGTTCATCACCAATGACAACTGGCTGTCTGCCGCAACATTGCCTGCCTTGTCATTAAAAACTGAATATTAGAGAGAAAATGGGGAGGGACGAGGGTTCTGTAGAAATAATTTTCATCTCTTAATTTGGATGATTACATTTAAATTAAATCAGACTTGATATGTGAGGACAACATCATAATGGTTTATTTTATGGGAGCTTCAGCATGATTTGGGGGATTTGATTTTTTTGTGCTGCAAAAATATTAAATGAAAGCTGCTGTTAAAATGTTATTTTTGCATGTTTACAATTTTAAAATACGTGTTTAATTTAAGTGTGTGCGCATTTGTTCATTTGAGAAGTAGGCTTTTGAGTCTGTTGCCTTTAGTCTATAATAATGTATCTTGTTCTGTATCGTAGGAGTCATAGCTGTCAATATCTACTTCAAACACTTTACATCAATAGAGTGCCAGTAACGGATATGAAAGGCAACACCTACGGCTCGGCATTGATCAGGGTGACATTTACTTTGCACACCCACTAAATGTCCTGCCCTTGTCACAACATTTGAAGAAAATCACACCAATCAATGACATTCAGGCACACACACACTTCCCATGACATACGCATTCACAAGCTCATACACAAAAGTGGCAGTGGGCTTTGAACTCAATCCAAACTTTATTGAGGCTTGTTATGCAACATTGCCGGTCTTCTAATATTTTAATATTCTCAGTATTTTCCCTTGGAATTCATGTGCAACTTTCTCTTTTTAACTGCCTGACACAGCCTTTTCATGTGATTTGCTTGGACGTATGGCTCCCAACAGTTCAGCTCACACAGAGCAGTTATTCTTTAATAAAAAATAAGGATCAAAGCCAGAATTAAGAGTCTTGTTGTTTTTAGTTTGTTTTGAGGCAGTTAAATGGAGGTAGGCTGGCAGTCATGGGGAGCTGGTCTCACTCCTCTCTGTGTGCAAAGAAATGCGAAGAAATGCGAGATGTTAGTAAACAAATGGAGAATATGTAGGACATTACTGGTTTCGGTTATTATAGTACAGAATCAATTCTCTGGAGGAGGACATAACTGAGTTTTTTTCTTTCTCTTCTCTTGATTTTTTTAAAATCATTACCAAATACATTTGGATATTTCATTTTGTTATTCTTAATTTAAAACTTATTATTAATGAAACTGTGTGCTGCCACTATTTAAAACTTCAGCAGTGAACAAAAATTGAATTGCCAAAGAATGATCACTTTTTGATTTATTTACGTTTCTGTCGACAGAACAAAACTGAAAAGATGATGAGGAACTGTTTTATGACATGTCTTCATTTGTAATTCTCATGTGTTTTTCTTTTTACTCACTCTTTTTTTCACTTTGTAATTGCTAATCGTGGACCCGCTATGTTTCTCACACCCCTGCTTGGCTGTCTTTAAACTCTACTCTGAACTTTTCTGGCCTTCAGAGCTACATCACCCTCTGTGTTCTCAGCACCAGCTATCCTCAAAGTCTTGTCTCTTCCCCCCCCCCCCGTTTGTGACTGCCCAGGGCACAGGTGTCCTGAAGCTTATCTTGCTGTTCTCCATGTTCCCAGGGTGTTGATAGAAACGGCTTGCAGCTGTTTCACTGATATACTGTTGTATAATATATACAGTGTTGGAGCTAAATATGAAAGTCTTATATTATTACAGTTTTGATAAGTCCAAGGTATGGTTCCTGTCATGTCGTATGTGAAGGGAAGGATGGTCTATCTGTTTTAGTAATATCAACAGGCAACACTGTTTTGGATATACCTAAGTTTCTGTCTTTCCCTGAAAGTTGAAAAAATCTTCTATATTTAAATTATTATGTTCCATACAAAGGTAAGTTTATTTGTATTTTTCAAATTCCTGGCAGGCAAGAGTGACCCATTCTGTGTGGTGGAGCTGAGTAACGACCGGCTACAGACGCACACTGTCTACAAAAACCTAAACCCAGAGTGGAACAAGGTCTTCACATTGTGAGTGGCTTTTACAATACCTGTACATCAGTGCACGCACACACATACATATTTTTTAATTATTACTTTTTTTTTTTAAACCTAAACTGACTTAAATGTCGGGGGGAAAAAATCGATCAAAGTTTTGGTGTGGAATATAGATAAGCAGACTACAAAATTTTTACAATCAAGTGTCAATAAACTATAGTGTTTAAAATGTTGGAATGCAATAGCTTTTTTTGGTTAAAGGATTTTTTCAAATATACTAGTTATATTAATATATATCGTTATAATGCAGCTTTAGTTAAATGGTAATTTAACACTAAATAATAATTTGATACTGTATATTATTAATTTTTTCCACAGTACCATCTTGTGAATTCCCACTGATGGGACAAGTTAATTTGGTCATTCTTTGAGTGCACATCTTTCTCATAGCCTCTTTTCTATACATAACATCAGCCAATATTCTTCTAGCCTAGTTTTCAAAAGATGATATGTCTGACATTCACACATTAGTTCTACTTACTTATTAGTTCTACTCTACTGTTACAGTAATGTAGTGGAGCATCACATAAAGCGTGTTTAAAAATTGAATTTTATTTACATTTATATAAATGTAATTGACAGTATTCATATATGAAACATTTGTTTTGCCAGATTTTAAACACTTTTCTGCGTGTTGTCAATATTTAAAGATGCTTCTGAGAGCTGTAATAATAAAAACTTACAGTTTGTTGCTCATATTTTAGCATATATGTCAATGTTGTTGTCTGTGTGTGGTCTAGTAATGTGAAGGACATACACTCAGTTCTCGAGGTCACTGTTTATGATGAGGACCGAGACAGAAGTGCAGACTTCCTGGGAAAAGTGGCTATTCCTTTACTAAATGTGAGTCAAAGGCATATTTCTGTTCTTGTTTTTTCCTTTTCCCTTAGGGATGATATAGAGAACGTAGAGGAACTGAAAGAATGAAAACACAGAGGAAGATATAAAAAGCAGAGGTTATTTTTGCAACTCCACAGATGAGACTTATTATTTCACAAAGAGTAAGAAATGACAGGAAGGAGAAAAAATGCAAGAGAGGCTGAGCAAAAAAGAAAAGATTGATAGGTAAGACGAAAGAAAGTGAAGGGAAAGGAGATGATGTGAAAATGACACTAATCGAGAGATGGAATACAATGAGAATATCTTTGAAACTCTTTTATTTGAAAACAAATATAGATAGCCTGTGAAAGAACTATGGGTCTAAATATCCATGCTCTGCTGTACAGTACGATTCCCCAGGATAGTTAATTTCTGTTTGACAAAGCCGAGCTGTATTGGGTAATGAACAGGTACTTGTCAGAGTTGCCACAGTTGTTTTGGGTTCCCTGTCAACGCCAGCAGCTGGGGTTCAAAGGTGGCCCGGGGAGCCGATTCAGCCGGGTATTGCCAGACAGACGCCTGTCATGTCCCTTTCCCACAGATCCAAAATGGAGAACGCAAAGCCTACGCCTTGAAAAGCAAGGAGCTGACAGGGCCAACAAAAGGGGTCATCTTTCTCGAAATAGACGTGATTTTTAATGCTGTAAGTCTTTCTTTAGCTTTTTTGATTCTCTTCCCCTCATCCCCCGTTCCCCCCACCCCCCGTTATCCTCTCTTTCCATCCCTGTCTTGTTCACCACCACCACCCCCTCGCCCCCTCCAACGAGGCTGTTGTCTTTATTCTGTTTGTCCCCCCCCCCCACTTCTATCTCATCCCTCGTCCCTTGTCCCTCGTCCTCGTTTTTGCTTTAATTATCGAAGACTCCGTCTCAGCCGCCTTTGTTCACCCATTCACAATTGCTGTGTGTGTCCTATAGCGGCCATCTTACAGCCTTCTCTCCCACTCACTCTAGCCTCTGACATGGGGCACGTTCTTATGTGCTGCTGTCCCATTTCTGTACAGTGTATCGGGAAAAGAAAATCTAGATAATCTAAATACTGTCCCACATTAATCCATTATTCTGTCATTGTGTATACTTACATCTTTTTAAAGAGTGTCATTTCAGTCTCACCATTTGCTGTTCATGTTCACTCCCCACCGTGCTCCAGGTGAAGGCTGGTCTCAGGACGTTGATTCCCATTGAGCAGAAGTATATCGAAGAGGAGCCCAGGGTGTCCAAACAGGTGCATCAGCAGTCGACACTTAACTTTTCCCCCTGCACATCATTTTTATCTGAATCCACCAGTGCACCTGCTATTCTGCTTAACTGTCTGAGTCAAATCCAACAATCCTGGAGAGTGGCATCTTGTAAAGCACAACAACTGTGTGGGCTAGATATACCGGCATGATTGAAGGGAAAACAGCAGTTTGTTTCTTTTTTTCTCCCTCCCTCCACTCTCCCTTCTCTCATCTGCCCCCCCCTGCATCCACTCTGACTGGTGAATAGAAATGTCAAGCTGTCAGCTCTGGGGTGCATAAGTAGATTGGCCATCCTTATAGTTGGCCCTCTTTGCCACTGCTGCTTTGCACTTCATTGTCCCGCCGCTCAGTGTGGCACCACAAAGGGCTGAATAGTAGGGGCTGGCCCACATCAGACATGTCATATAAGTGACCGTTTGGGCTCAGCAGTCAATGCTGTACCACGCACAGCCAAGCGCAGCCGTGCCCAGCACAGCCCAACACACACACCAGCTTTCATACCACCCTTTTGTCAAGCCTCCATCCATTCTCGTCTTTCCTCTCTGGTACTCCTGCCTTCTCTGTTGCTCTTCGTCTTGGCCCACTCTACATTTTTCTCCCACGTGCAGAATGCTTTTTTCGTCTCCATTTAACCTCTGACTTATAGTGGTAACCCATGTCAGCATCTCGCAATGATGATGTCACTGGCTGCATTTGGGGGTATTCCTGTGAGAGCTTTTTGTCCCGTAGCAGCTCCCCTGCTGTGGCATGCTGCTTAGTGTGCAGAAGCACACACAAATAAAAGAAAAGCAAAACACACACAAGCTGCCTACCAAACACAAGTATTTAATTGTAATTATGACATTTGACGTGGAAAAGTGTTTAAGTCATTTATTAAGTGTTTTTAAGGAATAACTCAAGGCACAGTTTGAAATAATTTGTAAAAAATGAAACATTTTATCAAGCCAGTTATGGCAATAATGAGCCAAGAAGAGTACAGCATGTACATCAAGTGCACGCACTGAGAAATGTGGAAATGGATGATTCATAGTCTTGCTGTCTCCAGGGCCTGTGTGTCCCCAGCAGGACACTATACAGTCATCCTCGGTTTGGCAACAAAAAACTTAACATAATTATACATAGAGAAGGAGGAATTCTATACTCATCTAGCATCAAAGCAGCCAAGCCACCCCTAACCACATCCACTGAGAAACAGACATACTGTACATGCTGACAGTAGGCTTCATTGTAGTGTAGTCTAACAGACATACACAGCGTACCCACAGTAGACACACATCCAAACACACACAGTTTTTCAAAGATTAAAATAATGTCCTAGAATTTTTTGAACAGCAATCTGCAGAGAGATTTTGTCCTTTGGGAGCACTTTCTCCTGGTGGTGACCTGATTGGGTGGTTTGCATTCAGCTCTGCTGTTATGCTATTCCCTGACTGGTTGGCTACCCAGGGGGAGGACAGTAGTTAGCCCGTTCTCTCTCATCCCTGGCCAAATGCCTGGAGAACCCTCAGGGAGAAGAAACCAGGGACTGTGTTGGAAAGTGTTATTATTGTGCTTAACTTATAACTGGGGGAGTAGACTTAAAGAAACATTGTGAGTCAGCTTGTCACACTTAAAGTGGCTGTTTGTCCTATATGCTGGTCCCTTTCCATATATAGCCATCCAAAGAAGGAAAACACAAAAATGTCCTCATGGTGTCCTCAGTGCTGTAATGTTGTAATATTCAAGCCAAAGTGAGGTCAAAGCTGCAAATCCTAAACTGTAACTTACTGCTCCAGTTAACTTTACAAAGTGACTGCATAATGAGACCTACAGTACCCTGTTCAGACTTACTGACAAGATGACATTTTAAGTAAGAGTCTGAAACTGCTGTGATGTAAAATGTTTACTTTCTAAAGTAATGAACACCTTAAATAAACAGTAAGAAATAGTACCTCTTTTACAGTATGTTCTCACACAGAGCAGAGAAGAACCATACTAGTTGTGTTTATCTTCGTACAGGTTTTGACACATTTTGCTCCTGTTTTATTTTGTCCTATAATAATCTTTTAAACAGTGTACACGGGGAGCTAATGTGGAAAATTCACAAAATCTTTGTGTTAGTGTTATTTTTGAAAGACACTCAGCTCCCTGTCAAACCATCTCCTCTCCTCTCTCCTCTGCATAATTACAGTATAAGCTTGTTATGAAGTCTCCGTACAGAATGTTTACTATACTGTACCACGTTTACAATATTGCAATAGATTGTGTATATTTTACCATACTGTTTTCCTCTCTGTAGCAATTTTGATCTTGGACCCTCACTCCTATAACATGTTAACTCATTTTTCTGTGTCTCCTTTCCAGCTGCTGTTGCAGAACTTCAACCGAGTTAGGCGTTGCATCATGTTCCTGATCAACACAGGCTGCTATATCAACAGCTGCTTTGAATGGGATTCTCCACAGAGAAGCATCTGTGCATTTGTGGTATGTAGATCACCAATTGCAATTGTAGCATACCAGATGCATATTTGCACATTTACCAGACCCAAAAAACTAAAACTGCCTAATTTATAACAAGCAATTTATTGCCACAAAGATAAGAGATAGGAGATTTGACTTCTCTGTAATGGAAAAATGACATCACCTTTTGAAATGAAATAATCCTAACTATCATTATTAATACTATTGTAAATATATTGATTAAAAGCATATATTTAACTGGCTTTTTATTTCACTTAGCATCTACTCACAGACACACGTTCATATTTGGATAGTAATGTTCACCAAGTATAGATACTTAACTGGTAATTGTGCACTCTAACACGAGAGATTGTTGATGTCTCAAGCACAGTTAAGTACATTCCCACACTGTAACCTCCCACTACAGACTCTCACACTCAAATATCTTGATATAATGGTGTCAATTAGGAAACTTCACAGCGCACATGGTACAGTATATACATGGCAAGTGTCTGCTTTGTTGCTTGGATGAGTGGAGAGTTGTGGTTATATCTTAAACATTATTTTAAATGATACCCTCAGACATCCAAATACTTCGAAAGTGCAACAACAATCTACTGAAGTGTGACAAGCTGTTCCTGTAGACAGCGGAAATGGCATCCTCTTCCTTTCTTCTGCCATCAGTCTCCTCTTCATCTTTTCTCTTTCCCCACGGGCTGCCTCTCTCTCTTCTCTCTCTCTCTCCTGTCATCTGTGTCTGGTATTAAAAGGTGAAATGTAATTGGACAGCAGAGCTATCAGTAAAAGACATTCTCCTGCAGGGCGGTGAGTGGCTGCATGGAGGTTCCTACTCTAAAGATGACAGAGCAGGCATTTAATCTTGTCTGGTTTAGTGTTCAGACTTAAGTAGCCACTGGACAGGTGGACCTGCCCCACCCCAGCCCTTTACTATGGGAGCACTAAGTACGTTCACAGCAGATATTAGATATTAGCCACATTTGGCTGTCTGAAACTAGTTTCATGTCTACAGAGGTGTGTGTGTGTGTGTGTGTGTGTGTGTGTGTGTGTGTGTGTGTACGCGCACCCCTGTGCATGTGCGTGCATGTGTGTGACAGAGTGTTTGTACAGGAGGTCACAGTGTCATCACAAGACATGGGTCAGAAGAGACACGATATTGATCAGTTAACATTTTCTGTGTGCGTGCACAAGCGTTTGTGTACAAGCGTTTGTGTACAGGCGTTCGTGTACAAGCTTGCCGTGTGTGTACGTCAGAATTCTTTCCCATGTAAGGCTGAACTGGGCACGAGCCCTTGTGTCTTATCTTTTACTTTATTTTAAATGAAAGTATTAAAAAAATGTTTCAAGGAATTAACAGCAAACAAGGTTGCCCCAGAAGTGCCAATCTACATGGTGAATGTAAAGAAACATGCATGTACATGCTTTGTATAGCTTTTTAGAATGTGGCATACCATGAATACATACATAGACTTTTGAGTACCAGCAGTTACTATTCATATTCTTTTTATACTCACTTAAATTCAAAGTATTGAGATGACGATAAAGCTTGTATCTAGGCCAAGGACGTACTATTTTATAGTTTATACAAAGTCTGAAATTTAGGTGTCATTGTGCGGTCCTCCCCCTCCACGCGCTCTTTTGGGAGACTGTTATGATAGGAGTATGCACTTAGCTAAAAGCATCGGAGTATTTAGGGCCTCTTTTCTACACAGATACTCCCTCCCTTCGCTTCCATTTCTTCATCCCTCTCTCATTTCTCCCTCACTTAGAGAGGCCTCTTAATCACTTTACTCATCTCTTTAAGTGGGTTTTTATGGGGGGCCATCTGGACAAGGTGGTGCGTTCACGAAGGTGTACGGCTGTGTGTGATTATGAGCATGTGTGTGCGTTCATATGTGTGCTTTTTTTCAGTATGGCTTTCTTTCTAGACAGATGTTGCGCTCAACTTTCCAACACAGCTGTTGCAACAAAGGTGGAGTTGTGATCGATTCAGCCTCTAAACTGCGCAAAGTAAACCTGAGGGCTGGAATTTAAGTTTGTTCATGTATCTCTGGGGTTTTTTGAATGTAGTAGAACATCAAAATGCAGTTGTGATATTGTGTCACTTCACAACATTCCTGCCACAAAACGCTTAAAATTTTCTTCATGCTCCCTTACTCTCCTTCTGCCCATTCTGCAATGCCAGTCGCATGGACGTATCGCCCATTAGTGCCAGCTGTGATTGGTGTGTATTTTGTGTGTGTGGTTTGTGTGCAAGTGACAAAAAGAGAGATATCGCATAGTCTCGCATGCAGCTTTTCTCTCTCTCACACCCAGACTGCTGTCACCCACCCATCCCAAAAGTGAATCAGCCACCGTGGCAGCTTTGCCTGAGGCGTTGGCACAATGGACGGGGCTGGAGTTACCTCCTGTCCTGCATGATGGGTGGTGTCTGCGTGTGTGTATGGGTGGGTCTTTGAGTATCTCTGCCTCCCTGTCTCGAGGTTAAGCGTCTGCTTCCTCTCTCCACACCTGCAAGCTGAGTGTCTTTTCCTTCTGTCCATCCATTCATCCCTGTTGCTCTTTATCTCCCACTCCCCTTCCTATGCCTTCCCTCCCAGAGAGTTGAGGCCATTGTGAGGCTGAGCAGTGTTGGGTTCTGTTCTCCTGCTGCTGCCAGCTCTCCCCACGGCCCCTGCAAGACAAGGCTGTTATTGCCCCAGGGACCGCAGGCCTCAGCAGCTCTTCCTCCAAACAAATTTGCTGTAACTTTATCTGCAATTGGGCCCTGAATTGGGAGCAAATAGAGGCAGCTTTGTGAAGCTTGGGGAAGGGCGAGGGCAGCGAGTTGGGGGTTGTTGAGGAGGCAGGGGAAATGATACCGGGCTCTTTTATGTCAGGCAAAGTAGGACTCTTATCAGGAAGAGAGCCCAGACAAGGGAGCTCCTTCTAGAGGAAACTGGAGCACCTATCACCTGCTTTGCATTTAGATAAAAATTCACCCTGCTGAAATAAAAAGGGAAAAAAGCAAACACAGGTACAGAAGCAACTATTGGTGTGTGTGTGTGTGTGTGTGTGTGTGTGTGTGTGTGTGTGTGTGTGTGTGTGTGTGTGTGTGTGTGTGTGTGTGTGTGTGTGTCTGTGTATTTGCACATGTCTGGCTCACAGTTTCATACACATACACACACACACACACACACACACACACAGTGCAGAGACACCATAGCAGTCAGTGGTACACACCACTCCAGGTCTCTTTAAATTGCTCCTTTGACTCCTCTTCAAAGAACCTGTCTAACTTTTAAAAGTTTTAAAGTCAGGAGTTCGTCTTTGCCCACAGCAAGGGACAGCTTTGAAAGATATACTTTCACATTTTACTGCTCTCCTGATTTGCAAAATGAATGATAGTTGAAATATAGTGCCATGACTAACAGAGAATACCAAGTCAGAGTTTAATCACCAGAGATGAGGAGACAACAGAAAATGTGCGAGTGCTTTGTTGAGGAGTCAGAGATTTAGCGTTTGTGTTTCTCGCAGCTGATAGTGTGCAGTTGCACTATGGTGACCATAAAAATTTGTTTGTATAATTGTATTTTATTTGTTCTTAGCAAATGACTGGCTTTGACACTAGTGTTAGTGATTCAGGCTGTTTACAGTATATTTCAGTAGAACAGCATTAATTGTGCATTAGATCTTTATTTTGCCGGAGTACAGCAGGGGGCAGTCTAGCACCACTAAATGATGGTAATGTCCGGTCACAAACAGGACACAGACTCCCTCCCTCTCCCGTTCCCTCAAACTTAACAGGACTTCTAGTTGTTATCTGGCAACATTTAGTGCCAGCATGGAAATTGATGTAAGAGAGATAAAGGGGAACTCTGAAATCCAAACTTCAGTTTCACTCCACTGAGACAGAGCAGGGGGAAAGTTAGCCTGGTGTGTGGTTAATGTAAGCCAAAGTACTGAATATTACCCTCCCACAGTGCCGTGGCTCAGAGCCGTAAGGATGCGTGTTGTGTTTTGAAACAAATAATGCACAATACAGCTCTCAAGGTGCCACACTGAGTGCTTGAATAAATCATTTTGACTTCTCAATTTTGTTAACATTTTTTTAGATCTTTTTGTATTTAGAGGGTTTCCTAATATTAAGAGAAGGCATCAAACATTTTAACTGTATTGAAATTCAGCTACAGAGACTTGTCAAAATACTTTATTACATGTGTTTATTGGTATTTTAGTCAAAATAGAACTAATTATATTGCCATGTTTTTGCTTTGTTCATGTTTGTGATTGTCTATTTTAATTATATGGCTCATTTGAATTTCAGCTTATGCTCAGATGTGATGTTTGCCCAGTTCAAATATAGCCTTCATCTTAATTTGAAATGCTTTAACAGATTTGACAATGGAAAATATTATTTTACTACGTTTTTCACTTAGTTGTGAATAGTTTTGTTTTCAGGCATTTCACTGGCCTTTACTTGTTGAAGCACAACTCATTTTAAAATCAAATTAAATTTTATGATCAAAAGATTTAGTGGTTTAAAGTATATTGATAATTTACTATTCATGACTTCTTTTTATTTTTTCCACCATAGAAGAAAAAAAAAAAAACACAGTTTTTTTTAGACAGTTTATATAATCTCAGATAGCAGTTCATACAATGGGAGCCTGATGGGGAAAAAACAAGTGAAATATGCCTTTTACTTTTTGGACAAATAGTTACACATTTATTTTCCTCATTGTTCTGCTGTTTAATGGTCTCATAAATATATTATAGTTTGCATTGTTTAAATAATACAGGGACATGTCTACAGTGAATGTACATAAAGACAATCACATTAAATGTATATGGGCATTGTACATTAGCACATACTGTAGGTAATAATTTAGTAGAATTAAACAGAAAAGCATGAGTGTAACATGTTGAGGTTTTCTTCTGTGCTTCTTCACATATTCACTATGAGCCATCGTCAGCATCTGCATAATGTGACTCTGACCCCACAGAGTCATCTACACATTATTCCCATAGACTACATCTGGAGCTTCATTTAGTATTTTTCTTCCTCCTTTTCCTTTTCGATCCAGCATGTTTTCATCGTTGTGTTTTTTTTTTCTCCGCCTTTCTTTGGTTACTGACATCCACAGCAGGCTACTTCCCACTCCCTCTTCCCCAGGCGAAAAGCCTGCTATCTGGTGTAGCAAACGATGGGGGGTGGCTGTGATCGCCCAGTCCTGGTGGAAAGGTCCAGGGACTGCAGGACCCTATTACCCAGCCTGGGGCCACGGAGACGGGGCAGGGTTGGCCACTGCTGAGTCTGGGTGTCCGGTTCCTCTAGCTGCCAGTCAAAACTTTGCCCTCAGCTACTAAAACCAAATGGAGGAGGAATAAAGGGGGGATGGCAGGTTAAACAGCTTCAGGCAGGATTTTTTTTTTTTTTAAACATAAGAGGGTTTTTAAGGTTTCATACAAACATAAAGACGGCAAGGAGCAATTAATTTGTCAGTTGCGTGATGATGATACTGTGAATGATTAGAGATCCAGACACTAAATATATATACAGTACAATATATGACTACTGTAAGTTATATTTATAGCAGAATATTTGAAAGGAGCAGCGTGTGTGTCTGCTTGAAGTAAGACTGCAGTTATTTATAGCGTCTACCAGAATAGTTGTGCTTCTTTGTTTGACTGTAGTCATGTTTCTGTATCTCTATTGCACATTGTTTTATTCGTTTCGAGATTATTCCAGTGTTTATCAGAATTGCAGAACATAAAGTTTGTAAATTATGATAATTTGTAGGATGATGGCCAAATTTAGAATAGTAAAACATTTTTTAGAGCTCATGTGTTTCTGTGTATATGTGTGTGTGTATATTTGTTGTAGGAGATTTTTATCATGAAAGAAGGCAAACGCTTGTGTTTTATTATCATACAAATATGAATTTGTATACTACACATATTGATAGAGAAAAATACTATATGTGAAAAGGTGAAGCTGAGTTTTAGAGACACAAAGATTTCCTTCTAAGGGGATTTGATTGCTGCACCAAGGCTATTCAGGTTTATTTGAAGAAGAATTATCGCTGTGATCATAACGCATCTTCACTGGTCATTTCTAATGTCTAAGTCTCTTTTTGTTTTTTACTCTCAGCGAATGTTAATTTTACATGAAGTTATAGTTCAAAAGTTCAAGTCTTATAAACTTTTCAATATGAGAACTGAAAAAGTTAACAAAATGTTATTGTTTAAACATGTTGTTATTGCGAGGAGTTTAAACTGACGCGCAGATGCATGTATTTGTATGTGTGTGGGCGAAGGAAAAATTAAATACCAGCAGCATAGCGTGCGTGTGTGTTCAGTTTAGTGTCCGAATGGCTCCACTAGAGCAACAGCAGACCTGCCTGCACACTCTTGAGGGGCTGTTGAACCTCATATTCACATTAACCTTAGACTGTAAACACAATGAAGAGCTTGATTTTATCCTCTGCTCTCTTTTTTCCTCTCTCTCACACACACACACACACACACGCACATACACAAAATTAAAACAATTTAGTTGTTGCTTATTAAGCCTCCCCTCTTGTTGATGTTGATGTTCAGCCAACAGGATAGATCATTATTGGTGCACACAACAATAAATCTGCTTTATACAGTAATAGTCTCAGTTTCACCACTCTTAAAGGTTTCCAGTCATAACTGAGGAATAAACAGGGTTGCATTTCCATACAGAGAATAATTAATTTAGAATCTTTATTCATATTTGAAATAATAGATTTGGCATATTTAAATTTCATAAATGTGTAGCACTAGAAAATATTGAGCATTAGACACGGTTTGCATTTTCAGCATTTACTACTGCAGAGGTTTTACAATTATGCAAAATCTTCTGTTTTTTGTTTTGTTTTGTTTGCATCTGAGAGGTTTCATTCGCGCAAAATATCCAGTCTCTATAATCTTAACTTTTACTGCTTTAAAATGACAAGTCTCTATCATTAGCAAATTTACTTTCCCACAGATATTTCCTCCTATCCACTTCAGAAATCTGTTGTCCGAGGCTAAAGAGCCTGCCAAAAACAGAACACAGGCTTTTAGGAAAGGTTACTTTTCAGTTGGTACTTTATTTGTTTGGTGATGAGAGGGGAGGTATAGAGGTTATGGTTTTGGCAGATGGGTGCAGAGTAGGTTAGAGATGGGGCATGCAAGTCTTTTGCAGTATAAGAGAGGGTATTGGGGCTTGGAGTGACAGGGTTAGGGACTCGGGGTGTTGAGTTTGTGAGGTCATATGCCGTGGTATGGGTTTGAGTATGGAAGGGTCAGCTTTGACGTGCTGTGGCTAAAACAGTACATGACCTTAGGTTCCAGGATGATTGGCATGGAGGAAAGAGGCTCTGACGGCTTGTACTCATCTGCCTCATACTCCCCCTTCTCAGCTGAGGCCCTGAAAACTCTGTGGATCAGGGTGCTGAACCTAGGCTCCACCAGGCCTGCACCCTTGCTAATGCACAGCCCTTTTTTAAGCTTTGTTCCATGGTGGTTATGATTCTGCATATGAATGTATTTAAATATGTGTCATTTCCAGTTAGACATGGTCAGTATGCATCCGCAGAAGTTTGGTTGCTGAAGGTCAATATGGAGTCTTGAGTGTACAGTATGTGTTGCTCTCACGGTTTTGTTCTTTCTTTGCTTATGTTGACTGTTTTGTAATTTTCTTCTTATCAGCTTTTTGTCGTTGTTGTTTGGAACTTTGAACTCTATATGATACCAATGGCCCTGCTCCTGCCTTTGGCCTGGAACTACATCCTCATTGCATCGGGGAAGGATACCAGGCAAGATGTGGTAAGTAGTGCCTTTGCTTCTTGACATCTCTCCACTTCTTTCATTTCACTGAAAAAAGATTCTTTTTAGGAACCATTGTTCTATAAAGACATTGCACTCTTGTTTTATTAACTACGTTAACCACTTATACATACATTCAACAATACAGAGTATGTGTATAAAACGAATATGACTGTTATTAGTATAGATGTACAAATGAGTGACAAAGCACTACACTTTGACAAAGAACAACAAGCAGATAAACACAATGAAGTCTCGTGTGCAATGTAGCTTTTGATTAAATTGCAATTTTAAACTTTTTTTATTTAAAAAAAATTGGAATTTCATTTAAGACAAATCTAGATTTTTTTAATAACTCCATCTGCCCCTTGAGGAACTGCATTCTCAGTGCAATCTCACATTTCTCACTTTGCCTTCTCTCCGGCAAAGAAAATAATAGGCTGTCACCTTGAGCTATGTTACGCCACTTACCTGGTAGTATATTTATTTAATTCATTTATTTTTATCTCTTATACCAATTAAATGATGTCAAAGCAATGTCATGGAGAAACAGACATGTTTTAATCATGGCCAGGCACATTTGGAGAGTAGAGAGTAAAAAACAGAGAGAGAGAACTGGACTATGGACTGAGCGTGAACAATGAAGTGATTAATTTTAATAAGTGCCTTTTTCCGAGACTCAGAAATAACCAGTTAACAGACCTCAGATTTTCTTACAGTCTTTCGCCTTCCATATGTGTATATTTGTTGCTTCATAAAGATTCCTTGAGTTAGTTTGGATTGGATTTGGAACTGATATTAAATCGAGTCATTATAATTAAGTAAATCTTATTGCTGTGTGTCATTGTAATATTGCACATAAAATGGAATTTGATGTCAACTGTAAATAATTGCACAGTAATTATTTTGTATGTCTTTAGATCTAAGTGTCTCTATTCATAAGATTCTCTTTCCTCATTTAATTTATTATAATACAATAAAACAATAAAATAAGCTATAGATAACACCTCTGAGACAGATACAAGCTTACAGGCTTATTGTTGACAATCATCTGTTAGTTTTAAAATCGTTCATTGTTAAAAGTAAGAATTTAGAATTTTTTCAACTGAAAATATTTATTCATTCATACTCAAGAATGAAAGTTTTGCAATTGTTAGTAGGTTTACAGACAACATAAAATGCTTCAGAGAATGACACAGATTTAAGTTTCTTTAAGGCTTGTGTCCTTGGCCTGTAGATGGCGACATTGCTTGACAAAAAAATTGCAGACACCTTAAACAAAACCTAGTACGATGATTTGTCTCCATACCTGCTGCTTGTATTTATCCCAACTTAATATTCTTTCCCAGGGACTTCCTAATTAAAATGAGACAATAAAGGTTACATGTTCTCATATTGTGCCACTCACATGTAGATGCAAAACTGTTTTCTCCTCCGTGAAAAAGATGGTTGTATTAAGTACAATACCTGAAGAATTGGTTGAAACCTTTTGACACTGTAGATAGTCCTATACAAAATACTATGTGGTATGAGAATACAGTTCTGCTCCACTCCACAAAAATGCTCAAAGTGAAAATGCTGTCTCTCGTTACTGTCATTACTGTACTGGCACAGGATATTTAGTCTGTTTTTAATATCTAGTACTGTCTTAGTAGCATTTACTAATTTTACTTGACACTTGTTTCCATATTCAAACCAGGGCCGCATATTTTTGGAAAGCAGTATAATTAACATCTTTCCCACCAAATGTAACCAAAGGTGTTTACATTTTCTCTCTCAAGGTTGCTTCAATATCATCTTCAGAGTGTAGTTTGAATGTTTTTGCTTGAGGGACTTATCTACACGGGACACTGAGCCAGGGATACCAAGGCAAACATTTTTTCAGAGGATTTCTGCAAAGTTTAATATCTGACCTCTCAATTAAATGTCTCCACTGTTCAATATAAGCACAACCAAAAATGGCTTTAAGTAAGTGTGTGCGTACTTGTCACAGTTCAACAGTCTTTATGTGTGGGCTGTAGAGACAGTGCTGGTTGGCAAGTGAATTGTGCCGTATTTGGAGAAGTGGGTTTGGACTGGTGGTGAGATAGTTGGAGGCAAATATGCAGTGTATGAGAATAGGATAGCTGTTGCATAAATGTAGTGTAAGTGGATGTGCATGGGTATTCAAGAATACTGAACGTGTGTTATGATTGTGGCGTTCTGCTGTTGAGCGCAGTCTGTTTTACTCCAAGGTTATAATATGGACACAACAAATGCAAATACACACACAAGAATGTAGATTTATAGGTGGGAGTTACTTACTACTTTCATGTGTGGGGGGAATCACTATGTGTCTGTGTGGGGTTAAACGTTATGTTAGTATGTGTGTATTTGTATCTACTTGGGGTTTGCATGTATTTACATGAGGGTGCATGGCAAGTGCATGTAGACATTCTTTGGAACATTATATCCAGTGAAAGAGGGATTAATTGTCAAAGATTAGCATTATTAATGCTCCTTTTCCTGCCACTGTGACAGTTGTGCTGAACAGTGCAGAGCAGAATTGAGGAACACAAAGAATCCTCGTCTCTCTTTTCTCAGCCTTGCAGTCTTACGGTGAATGTGGTGAACCCTCTCTCCTTGCTCCAATATACACTCTCAGTCATGATTTTACTAACTACTGTAGAGTTGATTGGAAAACATTCCTTAAAAGCAATGTAAAGCGTAAATAAATGCATTCATTATTTTCAAACCTTTGTATTAACAAATGCGGTACACACACAAATGCACATATAGAAGCACACACTCAGACACATATATCCCTTGAGTCCTGTCCCTGTTTGTTTTTAGACAGAATTTACCAATCTGTGGCAATTCAGGGGAAAGTGGGTACGATGAGAGGGTACAGTGTCTGCTAGTATATGCTTCTTCTCCCAGTCCACTGGATTTCTCTTCGGAGTTGTTATCAAGCTGAAGTAATGGACGACTCACGGTTTCCCTCTTGCACCTGGCACTGAACAGAAAAGAATAGAAAAGAAAACAAGGGGAAAGGGCTTTCTAATTACTTTAAACAACACACCAAATGAAAGCATTGTGCTGAGCCGAGCAAGGGTCAGCATCCGGAGCTCTGCGGTTTTCCAGCAGTCTGGGTTGAGGGTAATGCTAAAGGAATCTCTGCTGAACTCACTCTGAAGAGTGAAAGAGAGAGAGGTAGGGTGGGGGCAAAAAGACAGAAACAAAAAAAGGATACACTTGAGCACAGACTTCCTAATGAACTAAAGGGCCTTGCTTCATCTGATGGGTTCAATGTGAGGACCTTCTCCGATTTTACACTGCAGATGCAGTCCACAGCCCTGTCTACAGCAAATAAAAAAACACAGTGTTCTCTGCACGCTGTAATTCACCACTCAGGGTCAGCGACTTGTGTGGTTACATGCTGCTTTGCAAACAGATCCTGGATCAGCGCTCCATAACCTCACCCTAACCTTGACCAGTACCTGCTAAGCATTCAGAGCATCCTCAGAACAGCGATTAAAGAAGGCTATGCACCAGCCAGGTCACAGACCTCCTCTCTTATCATGTAGCACTCTGACCTGTGAACCCTGACTCTTCAGTATTGTTAGCTGACCTGTGTGTCGTGCTGTAACAAGCTCACTTGAAACAAACAAAGAAGAGGACGTTTTATGCTTTTGAATAAATGCAAAGGATGATACTGTGTTTAGTTTGACATTCGAAGCTGAAGATGCCCTATTAAGGTAGGTGTAGCTGTGTCTCCTATTGTTGGGAGGTGAAGGATCAATTTAATGACATGATCCCCTCCTCTCAATCTCTGTCTTGTTTTGAACCCTGGGACAGTTTGCGGCTTAGATTCATCCCAAGCCTGCTGCAACAGAAGTAGACCAGGCTCGGTCGACCTGAGTGGAGTCAGCTCTTCTGGAAGAGAAAAGGATTGCAAGCCGCGTGTAAACATGTGTACATCTTTGCCCAGCATTCATATATCATATGATGGGGATTGGGATTAACGTGCAGGGACACATCCAGAATACCATCCTTGCTGTTCTGCTGGTCCAAAAAGGCCCTCAACAGATGTTACGAAGGTGTTAATTTCAGTGCAGGCTGTTGTAGAGGGCACATACGGAACACGGTGATGTCTCTTTCCACAGCAGGATGACGGGCAATTAGGTCTCGTCACACTAGAGAACCATCCTCTTTATCCCATGCTTTAGACCATTACATAGATTCACCCAGTAGATCCGCCAACACATTACAGAGGAGACAGCCTTAATGGCCTGAAGATACTTCACAGACATGCCCTCAAAAGCAAAATTAAGCTACTTTAAGCCCAGTGTACATTCTGAGTTAGAATACCACATAAACAAATATCAAGTTTACCCAAGCTTTAAATTAAATAATTGATTAAAGTTTTAAACTGATATTGTAATTTTGATTTTGTTTAAATCGACATCAGTCTACTTGCGCTACAGTGTGACAGCAGGATGTTGTTCGTTAGTGTGAAGAGATTCCGGTTTATTTCCAAGACAGTAATAATGTTTGACTTTATTTGAACATTGTGTCATTTCTAGAACAAGACTTCATTGCCATTTTTATCTTTTCTATTTTCTTCCTAATTTTGCATCTCAAAACTTTTCTGCCTCTCTAAACACACTCTGCCTTGACATCTGCCCTCATTAAGAGCCATGCACAACACAGGTAGAGAAAAGTAAATATTAGGAAAGCTGGAAAGAAAAGAGGAAACTCTGCCTATTATACCTCAACTCCTCCAGAAAGTCACTCCTCTACCTTTTCCCCCATAAAACCGCTACTCTGGAAAGAAAAGGAGAACAAGAAAAGGAGATGCAGTGGGAGCAGGAGACAGAAAAAGACAGAGAGGCATTCAGAGAGATGGAGCGACAGAGAGACGGAGGCAGAGGAAAGCAGCGTGGATGGCAGGCACTCCTCACTGCGGAGTCAGACATGGCAGTTGGTGACAGGTGACAAAATCAAAAGGTCATGTCACTTTTAACTGGGAGCGCATGTGCCCCGCTGATTTCCCCCGTGCCGCCCCAGCATCACCGTGCTCATCTCTGCTCCTCTCACTGCCTCTCTGTCTCTGCTAAACTGGCAGATAGGATGGCAGGCTGGCAGGCAGAAAGACAGGCGACCGGCATAGTTTGAAGCGGGACGGGAGCATCGGGAGCATCAGGAGTGCCACTGCAGAATCCTCCCAGCCTTGCTTTTCATCATGTTATCTCTTTCTCTTCCTTTCCCTCCATTTGTCTAACTCCCTTCATCACACTGAACCTTTGTAACTGTCTGTGCTATTTGCTAACAACATCGGCAGCTCAGAGTGTCTCAGTGCTTGTTGTTGTTTTGTCTATACAATACACTTACTGTTGCTGTTTGCACGTTTTTCAGTCTAAACCTTAAGCTTAAGTCTAGAGACGTGTGTGTGTGTGTGTGCTTGTGTGTCTGTGTGCAATATATTGCAAATCACACTTGTACCACCTCTAGCTATCTTTTCCACAACTTAAGAAACAAACAAAAACAAAATAAAAAAGACAAGACCATATTATCTGTCTGAGAAGGACAAACACCTTATCACTGAATTTACTGTATTTACTGACTATCTCAACGGTGCTAGTGGAGCATGTAAAACTGTGATTTCCTCTGAATAGCTGCTGAATATCTGACTAAACATACTTCCTGATTTGTCAGCAAATAAGCAATGAGAAGTGTACATTGTGTTGGCGATGCTTACATTAATATTCTGAAACACAGTCTTTTCCAATGCTCACAGATTTGGTGTTGCTTTTCATGAATATGGAGCCGGTCTTCTCACCCCCACCCCCAGCCTCCAGCTCCGGTAGCACCCCAACTTCACCCTTATCTAGCACCCTGCTGGGTGAGCCCTGGCTGGGGCAGTACAGATGGAAGGGCCCCCCTCTGAGGGCCACGGCTCTGACAGCTTGTGAAGGGCCTGTGTGGGTCAGCCAGGCTCAGCCAGCAACCCTTATCAGACGCACAGCCCTCCCCCAGTCTGCAGAAACTGTGGTGTAGGCAATATGTACACGCACACATACACATACACTCTTGGACAGTGCATACCAAGTAGGGCCTTGAGATCCCCCAGCCAGCCAGTCGGCCAAACCTCAGCAGCTGGAGAGGTTAAAACCCCCTCACGTATCAAAGAGGAAGAGCAGCAGGAGGATGGAAGGAGGGAGGGAGGAATAGAGGAATGGGAGAAAAAAGAAGTCGAAAGTATATCTTCATGTTCGCTGAGATGTCTGCCTTGGCGTCAATTCCCCCTGCGGCTGTCATTGGGAAGGTTAGGAAGGGAGGTAGAGAAACTCAGGGAGAGAAAGGGGTGATTTGAGAGGCATTGTAGAGGCCAGGTAAAGATGATGTGGCTACTAGTTCAGGTAGTAGATTTTTACTTTCCCTTTGTTCAAATGTATGTTTTTTTTTTATGGAGACAGAGTCTATCCTGTTTGACTTTTACAAAAGTAGCCTCCATACACTCAAAGTGCAGCTCTTTTTCTCCTTAAGTTGAACTATACAATATGTTTCAACACAGTCTCCTTAGTGTATGGTTCAGTGGTTGGCTTTTATTTTCCGTATTTCTGAAGCCGTTTTATCTTTGTCCGTTAATGCTGTATAAAACTTGTTTTAGTTCTTTTCATTTCGTATCACTTAGGTAAGTTGTCTTGTTCTGCAATGTAGCATAAGTTCCATAAGGTAGGATCATACTGGAAATACCGATGATGTATATACAAGATCAAAGTCGGTGTTAACATTGTTTGACTTATAAGTAAGGAGGAATTAACTGGGCATGAATTATAATTGGCCAAATTTCAAATGAAAATACGGTGCTCCGGATTCTGCACAGCTACAATTGCTGGCCTGATACCCTTAACTATAGCATTCACCAAAAGGTGTAGAAGGTCACACCATTGTTTAATTTGCACCCCTAGTGCAAATTTTTCAAGTGCTTGAAAAAGCATTAGGGGAGCTGTTGTGCTGTTTACCGTGTGGAAGAATCTCCCTGTGGAGACAAATGGAGAAAACAAAAAATCTCCTATATATTAATAAGGTGATGTTGACCTAATAGACGCTTTAAAAATGTTGAAAATCTCTGAAAACAACAGTGAATTCAATCAAACTCTGCCGCAAAGACTCACTTTACTCTTTCTCACTGTCGGGAAAACATTAGATCCAAACACTTTTTCTCTACCCTAGATGCACCATGCAGTTCAGCTGGTACAGAGCAACAGGCTGTACCAAGGCTCAACGTGGATTTGTGCTGAACTAAAGATGCAAAACGTACAGTTTTCTTCACATTGAAAAACAATAGTCACGCAACAATGCACTGAAGAATTCCACCTCTGTCATTCTGTCATCAAAGATTTAGTCCTTTACTCATATGATCCAAACCTCTACATACAGAGTATTAAAGATTTTTTTTCTGAGTAGACCGATAACACAGAATTGTTTGTCTAATTACTTTTAATGGTCAGCAGTTGATGAAGTGATTAAAGGAACAGTGAGAGAGGAAAAATCTAAGCGATGTAGTCGAGTTTGATTAGGGATCTGAATCAATGCAGAAACATAAACGTAATTCTTACGTAAACGTAAGTCGCTAAGACCAAACAGATGTATTCATACTTTGTAAGCTGTTTGAACTCTCAATGTCATTGTACTCACTTATATTATTTGTGTGTATTTTATATTATCACTATCTTTGTGTGTATTTGTGGGGCATAGTGCAATCTGTAAAAGTAGCCTGCCTCATCCCTGTATCATTTGAATAGGTCTGAATATGTTAATCCTCACCTCAGTAGATATTGAATTGACTGGAGCAGCTCTGCAGGCAATATCAGTTCTACGCGATCCTGTCGACAGCACGGCTTTGATTCTGCCGTGCTGTAATGATAGTAATTCAAACAACATGATAATGGGGGGATAAGCAGACAAATGATATCATACACCAAACAGGTCTTAGAAAGAGAGAAAGAATGAGACATGGAGAGAGGGGAGAGGGAGAGAAGGAAAGATGTTTTGAATTCATCAGCTGCACTGAGGTAATTTATATCCTCCCTTACTGAGACAGTAGCTTCAGTGTGCGCATTTAGACGTGGCAATCTTCAGGGCAGATGACATGTTCCGTGTCTTTTTATTTATTAATTTTACACAGTGTCTCATTGCAGGAAACATGACTTCTCTCTGTAACCAGAGGCAAAAGAGGGGAGAGAGCAGAGGGAGACAAACGACTCTATCATTCTCTCTGTCTCTCTAGGTCATGCTTCTCCAGCTAGCTCATGCTCATTCCCTTTGTTTAAAGTTTGGAGCGTGTGCCAGACGTGCCCTAGTAAAGCCTCCGTGTGGAGGAATCCATTATGTTTGTATTTTGGCATGGGTGAAAGGATTTAGGAGGAACCATGATGACTTCATACACAGTTATAGTTTGTTTGTTTAGAGCTATCAGAAGGCTTTCATTTTACACTATCACATCTGCATCTTTTGCCTCTGCTAAACGCAAGAATTCCCTCTCTGCTGTTTGTATAGTGTATTAGTGAATGTATAATGTATCAGTGAGAGATTGTGAAGTGTGAACAGTGAAGCTTATTTGTCTAGACGGTGATGGAGTCTCAGCAAACTGGGAATAACCAGTTGCTATACAGTTAGTTAAAACATGAGTTCTATGGATACATGCACAGCACTTTGCCCCAGTGACTCTGAGCTATTGATAGAATACACACACGCATATTGACTCTACCCTCTCAACTGCTTCTCTGAACTCCTCTTTGTTTGTGTGGGAAGCTGCATTTACATAAGAGGCTTATGTCAGCCGCCACATAGTTTTCCCCGTTTTTCCAGTGAAAAACAAAAGGACAAAAGCTATTGTCTTATTAAGTAATGACTTTTGGATTCCTTTAAAGTAGTTTGTGCTGTTCTGGAGATGGTTAGGGGGTTGTGGCGATGTCAAGGCTGGGTAAAAGTTTTTTGGGGTTTGGGGTAAGTTGACAGCTTTAGGGCTTATGAAATGGGTGTTTGTTTCTGTAAATTAGGAGCAACAATATGATCTTGTAGCTTTGATGTGTGATTGACAGAAAGAGGAAGGATATGATGCTGCACTGATCTGTGGTTTTCACTTTGAAGGAATTCAATTGCACAACTTGTGCATGTTAGCAAGAATACACAATGACTCAAGTGCAGCATCACTAAAAGCTATAGATTTAGTAAACACGATGGCCCAAGCAAATCTGGTTGGTTTTAGGCTTTTTATAAATGTCAAGCCATTTGTTTAGTTGTGTTGAGTGGTCTTAGTTGCATGTGAAGACTGCATTTTCTACTGCATTTCAGTTATGTTGTATATGCAATCAAATGTGTGTTTCTCTGGTTCTGACTGTGTGCACTTGAGTGTGTCTGTCATTCTTGCTTTGTGTTGTACAGTGTGTATCCCAGTATCTTGGGGGGCCTCAGAGCTACACTAGCTCCGGTTTTATCAGTTGTGGACCACTGAAGCACATAGTTGCTCTTCTTTGTGACTTGCGCTCTGTGTTGCCCCCCCCCATGTAACATCATTCTGCGACAGGATGTGAAACAATAGAAAGATGAATGCATAGAGATTGGGAGGTAGAGGTGAGAGATGAGTTCAAAGGTTGAAGAGGTCAAAAGAGACGAATCAGTGAAAAGCGTTTTGCTGTCTTGTTGTGCTGAATGTTATACGATTAAAATTCTCTTGTGCAAAGTGATTTGAGTGGATGAATAGACTTTAATCCTCAGCTTGTTGAAATTCAAAGCAGTATATTTGCTTACATTTCAAGATGTGTCAACACATTTGAACAACAGAATGTTTCTAAAATTAATTCTAATTCAAAACCATCCTGAAGCTCATGACATATTAGCACACACCAATCCAATAGTTTTGCTATCTGCATGCTTTCCATACTCATTAACAGACTCTTGCCAGACATACGCATAACCAATCAGCTTTAATATGCCTCTTTGACTTTTCTAATGATGTTAACCCTGTGTTATCTAATGTTTGTCTGTATTATAGCTGTTGCATAAACGTTTTTTTTCTTCTCTTTTTTCTCTTTCTTTGTTGAAACTGTCAGCAAGCTGTGGAGGACCTGCTGGAGGATGAGGAAGAGGATTTTGACAAAGATGACAAGGTAATTATGTCTGTGACAGGGTTGCACTCACACACAAACATCCACACAAACATCCACACGTACACGCATGCACACGCACACATATTCACACTGCCTCAGGAGGGGTTGACACTGCTTCATAGACCGGAAACACAAACAGACGAACGAGATGACTCCATCTTTCCCTCCCATCTTCTCCCCCGTTCGGTTGTTCTCACTGCCTGAGGCACAAACATGTGCACAAAGATTGTACAACCTTTTAACCTTTTGAAAAGTTTTCTCTGTAGGCATGTACACAGCATATTTCTCACCTTTCTTCCTTTCGGTTTGCGTTGCTTTCGTCTTTTACTGCAGTTTGGTGCACTAGCCTCAATTTTACCTTCATATAACTCTGTCAGATTTACATTACTAACATTTAGCTTTAGCCCTGCTTCCTGAGAACATGTACCCTTATAAAGTGCTTAGTTAGCTATTTAGGTTCATTCACTGCTCCTTTATGTCCCAGTAAAACAGCATCTGGGGTTGTCCAGACACTATCAGGTAACAACAGGTGGCTGCTTTACAGCCTCCGCTCGTTTACACCGTCGGAACAGCTATTCAAACAAACGCCACTGGATAGGATACAGTACCATGTCAATGTTACACTTGGGAATGGTAATTGAAATAGTACAGCTCTTTATCCTCCCACCGTGTTGTCTAATGCTTGGGGAGGCACATTCGAAATGAAAATAATTTTCTGTCTGCAGTCTGATCAGAATCAAGCAGTGTCAGACAAGGACAAAATTATTACTTTTACGTGAAGTTGAGATTTCTTACTGTGAAAACTGTAAGTACCTCATCTGAATAGTCTGGAATCTGAAAGAACCTGAGCTGATACTCAATCCCTTACAGCTACAATAAAGCAATATAAAGGTTAGTAGGCTAAGATGTGGTAATTTGCGTGGTCTGGTTTGCTAATCCTTTTTGGAAAACTGTCTTTTTGCAATGGTAATTGCAAAAACCTTTGGCCATGCAATTTGACATGTAAAAATTATTTTGCCTGAAGACAGTCTGTGTACTGAATTTATTTTGCATCTTTACCTGACTTGGCTTTGCCATTTTTAAAGCGTTTTAGGTGCACCTCTGCAACAAAAGGGTTAAACAATTTATAGTACAGATCAAAAAGTCATCCCACCAGTGAGTCAGCCATTCAAGCAATCAGTCAGCTAAGCAGTGAGTTGGGCGATGAGCACACAGAGATACATTAGCATTACATTCTGTCCCACAGTGATGCAGAGGCAAAGTTTCATGGCTGTGAAGTTCCATGGCTGAAATGTACAGGGGGCCACTGACTAAAGATATGCGCCAGGCATTTCCTACCTCCTCTCAAGGAAGAAAAATAAAAATACAGGCATTTGAAAAGCTGCAGATTATATTAAATACATTTTAGACTTTCATATTGAAATGAGGTGCAGCAGCAGCTTGTGCGGCCTCCGTCACATTTGGTGCCAAACTGATTATTCCATATAAGAAGGCCTTGCTCTCTGTGCTCACACAGGGCTGGGATGCTGGATAGCACGGTCACTACAAAGGCTACAATTTACCAACTCTGGCTTCATACATTTTAATCTATTGCTCCCCTCAAATGTTAGCATTTCATTTGAGCTGTAGGGAAGTTGAAGGGGGGGGGGGGGGGGGGGGGGGGGGGGGGTCCTTTTTTCCTACATCCCATCTGCATCTCTCATCCCTCCCACTCTCCTTTTACCCGTCTTCAGTTGTCCTTTTCCTTGCTTTTTTTTAGTTTTCTTCTGACACATTCTCACTCTCTTCCCCTTGCTTTTCCTCCAACCTGGTTAAGTGCAGAACAAATGGAGATTCAAGCTTAACAAATGTGTCTTTTACATTGAGTATGAGGTTTGGATATGAGGTACAGCTTTGAATTGTATGAGTAAGTATGAAGGACGGGTCAAAGGAGGCCTCTTTTATGGCACAGGCCTATAGGGGAGAGAAGGAAGAAGAGAGTGAGAGAGCAAGAGAGAGATTGGAGAGAGAAAAAAAGATTAATAAGTGTGCCAAGGCCTCATTTTAATTGAACTTGAAGCATATGTTGCAAGTATGTACAATCTGTCCCAGATGTTTACTCCGGCCATGTGCATGGCTCTTCCCAGTGCACCACAAGGCAGCTATTAGCTGGATAACCTTTGCTCTAGAGGCTAAATGGAGTATTACATGGCCAAAAGTAGAGCACCTGTTTTTCATTGCGTAGAGGACCCCTTGCAGGCTTTTTGCCTTGGATCACCACATGTGTTTTGAGTTAACAGAGTGTTGGGCAGACGTGAAAAGTGTCTTTCTTGTGAGCAAGCACTGATATTAGTCACTTAATCTCAATGAAAGTCCAGCATCTAGACTAATTGATGGGGACGGCTTAGTTGTTAAAGCCAAGCAGGCAGGCACATGAAGGGTGAAAGAATGTTAGACATGAACTATTTTTTTTCCTACTCCTCCACATTTTGTATTTGAGTGTGTGCTAATCTTCTGCATGGAATGTTGATTGTAAAACACAAAACACACACTCACACTCACATTCACACACATAAATTAATGTTAGCAGTATAATGACCCAATTTAAACCTCTGTTTAAAATAAAATATATTTTAAATTAGTGGCTTGGTGGTGAGTTTCAGAGGCACCTTTTGTCCTTCAAAGCAGATAAATAACTCATCCGGAACATGTTAAGTTGCTGAAACTATACCCTGAAAAACTTTTATGTTATGCATGATGGAAATGGCTGTGTATGTATGTGTGTGTGTGTATGTGTTTCTTTAGAAATTGGATTTTCATAGCATGAAATAGTTGGAAAGAAACAGCCCAGCCCCATAGCACAACCATCTTTTCAATGAGAGTCTTTTGTGTGGTGTGTTTTGGTGTAATTTAATGATGCTGAACACCAGCTACACTGTTTTATTACTAAAAATAGAATTGCACCGCAGAGTAAAGAAATCTCTTTGGATCTTTTGACATTTATTACGTTTTTTTCACCCTTGCTCCAGATCGTTATTTGCCATCTACTGTGTAACAGTGATTTTATTTCACTGATAAGTCTTGAGGCATGTAGGTGTCAACGGAAATTTGTTTTGAATAAACATCTTCCTTAATACTATCTGCTATTAACTATAATGTAATAGGCCTTTATTACTGTATGGAAGGTGTTATGACAGGACAGCTATACAGTTTTCACAATACCAGGACCCTGAACCTGGTTCAAATTTAAAGCAGCACTTATCAAGGGCATTGGTCACTCCTTTGATTTTCAGATAAGAAATGTGTTAATATGTGCCTTGGTCTCTCAGATGATGTGGACCTATTCAGCATGTTTTTAGTGAATCGTAAGGTAATATTGTTTTACTTAAGTAGCATGGGATACCAGAAACATTTGTACATCTCACTCTTTGAAATTTATAGGCTACTGGTTGCACCAGCTATAATGTGTAATCTAACCTGTGTATTGTCTCCTCTCACCTGTGGGCTCCCTGTCCACAGCTGGCATGAGGCAATCACCTTTAGGCTGTGCATGGGTGCAAGTGTTTGTTCGTGTAAATGTGTTTACTGGAAAAAGGGAGAGAGAGAGACAGTGAGACAGACTGAAGGAGTGAGGAGATTACCCTCACATGGTTGACTGGTCACTGAAGCGCTCGTGCTCTGCTCAGCTAGACTCCACTAGCCTCAGGAGGACCTGACACAGATAAGATACACACTGCAATCATGTTCTGCTCACAGATTTTCTACCCGGTGCACTCCCTCTCTCCTTCACTCTCAGTATCTGTCTATCTACATCTCACTTGCAAACATGTACAGAAACACACATGCACCTGCAAAAGAAACAAATGCAAAAAAAATCTTGTTCTTTCTCATTTCTCCTTCCCTCCTTTATGTGCAGAGCTTATAGTAAATAGAAACTTGACATTATTTATTAGCTTCAACACACTGATCTGTGACATATTTTTTTTGTCTCATTTTTGATCCAATTCTTAAACACATAACATATGAACCATTGATTAATCCTATTTTATGCAGTTTGGAGGTCAAACAGTAAAATGTGGATTATTTTTCAGCATTGTTTCTGACTCTTGTAGGCATAAGCTTATACAAATTATTCCATATGGGATTATAAGCAGTTTTGAAGGATTTCTAATAGCTTTCTGTAATGTACTATTGTGGAAATTCCCATGCAACCATTGATCCAAAAGGGTTTTAACAAGTTGAAATAATGTCCGTTTTTTTGAGTGCTACCCTATAAAACATCTACTCTTTTGTTTGTGGCTATAAGACAGAGCATATATGATCCTGTGTTCCTCATCTGTGCTACAGCAACATTATCTCTATCAGTCTCAACATTATCTCTATCAGTCTCATCTGTAGTGCTGAGACAGCTGTTATACTCTGCTGCTTTCCCTGTAGGCATGACTCAGGCACATACATGAACACACACACACACACACACACACACACACACACACAATCCTACATGCTTGTATTTTCCAGTGGTGCGCTGGCAAATATCTAACTCCTGGCGAAAGACTAGTATCAGCACACATATCCAGTTTTTGCCTTGCAGGCCAAATAGCTTTTTTAGCTGCTGATTTCAACATGCTGGGTGTATCTGTTTTGCATTTTGCATCTCGGTCCCTTGTCTTTCTCTCCCCATCTTTCTCTCACCTTATGTTACTTCTTCCATATACCATTAATCAGACGCCTCTCCTCCTTGTAATGCTATATAAAACACATTCTTTGTCTCATGGTTAAAAACTGTTCTGATTTATATCCAGATACCATACAGTATGCAGCACCCTCCCAAGCCACAGTAATACTCTCTCAGTCCCAGTCACGGCACTGCACTGATTGCTCAGATATCAACACATACATAATAATAATGGAATTGGACTAAAGAGAGCAATGAGAATTATATCAATGCTTTGGGAAAAAAAGTGTTTTGGGAAGGATATATAGCTTGTGATGCAGTGGGGTTGTCCTCAGGTATCGGGGGGTTCAGCTGCTTAGGCAGAGTGAGCATGGGGATAAGAAAAAAGTTTGAATGTCTCTGTTCGTTTCTTTTTGCCGTCTGTAAGAAATGAAAAGCATCACTTGTTAAAGATCCTTTTGACTTTTTTGCTTCATTTTTCTTCTCATCTAACTGTCTGTCTTTTTCCCATTGTGTAGCAGAGACACTAGCAGCAAATGCATTTTAATCATGTTTGGCTAATAGAGGGTGGAATGAAAACAAAAAGGAGGGTGAAAGAGGCATGCAGTTGCATTGTCTGTCTATGCAAAGAAGACTGCATTATTTGTTTGTTTTTCCTCTTTGTTGCACACATCAGGTGGATCATCGCTCACTATCTCAATTCCCAGAGATGCACATCTCTTGCTCTTTATTCTGCTTTCTTTTATTTCTCCTTCGTTCTCTGACTCTCTGCTTTTTTCTTAACAAACTTTCTTTAACTCTGGCCATTTATTTAAATGTATATACAGTATAATATATATATATATATATATATATATATATATATATATATATATATATATATATATATATATATATATATATATATATATATATATATATATATTTTACCTTTCTTGTAGTTTTGGACAGCATACCTAGGTCACCAGAGTTTTCAGTATACTCACTGTAATTGTAGAGAATATAGACATGGGTGCCGTTCTGGATATGACAAGCTCTACTTTGATGCTTAATCAAATTTGAGAAAAGGCAAAAAAAAAAAAAAAGTATGACTCCTCTTTGCATTGTCTAAAACAGTTTTCTGTGTGTTTACAGTCCCTGCAGTGCGTTTAGCGAAAAAAGCGTTATTCTCACCAAAAAGCTGTTCATATTGGCCATCAAAGCTCCTGGTTGTAAAACGTGCACATTTTTTTCTTTAACCCTTTCACCTGAATTTCTCTGGGTTGTAAAGACAAAATCTCACTGTAATCTATCCACAAGGACCCTAAACCAGGCCCCTGGGAGGAGAGCTGTGATAAAAACCATATCCTCGAGGATATGTTGGCTTCCTGGCACTTTGAGTGGATACGTACAATGGTGGTAAGTGGGCATGTGTGTGCCTCTGGCCGTGACTCCTGATGATGTGTGTCGCTGTCTTCCGGTTTCCTATTTAGTTCATCGTCTGTCCAGCAGCCTTTGTCTGCCGTCCTGTGGGGGTTTGTGTAGCATATCTGTCCCCTGTCTCCGTCTCAATTAACACCCATGCACTGCACGTTTGGCCCTCAACCCAATCCCACCTTGAGGCCTCTGCCTCTGCCTGCTCTTTAAGGTGATGGGGAAACTAATGGGGCTTCAGCATGGAAGACTGCTCCCGTGTTTTTTGTGCAACTTCACTGTATCACTGTAGGCCTGGTACACAGCAATGGGACAGGTGTCAATTGAGGCGCAGCTGTGTGTTATTTATGTTACTGGTGAAACTTTTGGCTTTGGACTACTGACGGATGACACTGGGAGTGATTTAAGTGTATTTATACATTGTTTGATACAATCTGTGTATTGACACGTGCCTTAAGAAAATAAAATGTTTTTAACAAAACAGTAATTATATTAATTTCACAAATGATTGTTTTTATGCCTAGTCATTCATAATAAGCATCTGACAAACGCATTTTCTAATACGTTTTTCAGCCCTGAGTGTGTGTATATGTGTGTGCGTGTTCGTGTGGTTGTAGGAGGTAAGGTGTTTTGAATATGCTTGTGAGTGGTTTTTCTTAAAAGTTGCTAGAGTAACAGCAAAACTATTTCATAATGCTGAAGCAAATCCCAATGCTCATTATCCCTAATGCAACAATGTCAGCCCCCCTCAAATGTTATTGTTCTGAATCACATACACACAAGCGGCTGAACCAACTAAACTTTTTGACTGATGAACTATGCATCAAAGGATTACAATGAGCACTCGTTGCACTGTAGGTGAGGAGTTCTTGTGTGTTCTTATCCACCCAAAGTAACTCTCTTCAAGACTCTTACCGAATAGGATGTTGAAGATGGCACACACTCAGCCCTCCCAGTCTCTCATTGGACAGAATGTGGAGCACAACACTTGACAGCAGTGTTGTCTGAATTTGAAAGTCAGACATGTAAGAAGGCAGCCGCCACCTTTTCTTTTAACAAGAGTCATAAATCTGTAATGAGCACAGAGAGGATGCATATTTGATTTGCTTTTTTGAAGATGTGATCCCTTCACTTCATAGCAATGCACTCTCGCTCTGTGGGTTTTTTCCTCCAAAACAAAGTTTAAAACAGTGGATGTTACAGCTGTTTCTATTGCCTGTGCCTCTCTATACATGAATATGTAATTAAAGGTATGCCAAAGTTAGAAAGTTTTACAGACCTTGGAGATCACTAAGATTTAATTTAACTAGAGCAAAAGCAATATATGACTTTAATTAATGTAAACGTTTAAATATTGTCAAAAAAGATAATTAGAGAAGAGCTGTGGACGCATTTTCCACCACGCAAAATCAAAACATCCGCATGTCTTAACATTTATTCCTTTTCTAATTTTTGTTCCTTATCTAAAGATGCAAAAGCACATTTGTACTGTCATCTTGCTGTATATCCAAAACAAATTAATCCAGAATTTAGATTGTGCACTAGCATAGTTTAAAGCCATCTCATACAGACTTACTAAGAAAGACAGACTGACAGACAGATGGGGAGATGGGGTGGAGCTGCTAAACCAGGCCAACAGAGGACAAGAGTAATGTTGTCCCATTCATCACACACTGCCAGGCTGGATCCTGGGAAGGACAGTGGAAGGAGAACACAGGAGCAGGGGACCAGAGGTGACGCAAGATGAGGGAGAATCGGGCGCGCTGGTGGTGCAGGGTGGGTGGGGCTCGGGTAGTGTTTTGCGGGAGGTGAGGAAGAGGAAGTGTTCAAGCGCAGAAGTTGTGGGGTGGTAGTCATTTATGTGTGTGTGCAACCGACCTTGAGCCTGATGGAGTGGCTGGTGTGGAGGAGGTGATGAGAGGCCCCAAGGGGAGATGGGTAAAGATGATCAGTGCCAAACAACCTCCTGCCACCCAAACACATTGAGACACACGCACTCAGAACAGCAGAAACCTTTATTTTTAGGGTAGGAAGCAGAGGTCAAACTAAAATTAAAATTGCACAACCACCTCTTTCTTTTATTCCCTCTTTCTCTCTTTCTTTTTTATCTCTCTTTTACATATGTGTATATTTATCCTCACTATGGGACCAGGCTGATTGAAGAGACTAATTGCTACTATAGAGCATAATGTCTGTCTGTCCCACCTACAGGAGACAGTCTTAACTGGAGTTTAGCAATGTGGCCCTTGGATATTCTCACAGAAAACTGTGTACATCATATACACATTTACGCGCTTCTCTCACATTCACCATCCGTGCCTATGGGAGTGGGGCGGCCCTTAACATTTTACTTGTGTGTGTGTGTGAGCTCCTTGATGAGGGCCATGCAAACGTGCAGCACATCTGAACATCCTAGTTAAACAGAGATTTATGCATTTATGATAAAAAGAGAGGGAGGGAAATAGAGATGTATTCCCCACATTTGCTCACGGATTAGTTGTTGTATGGGATAAATTATTTAATAAAACTACAGCCTCAAAAAAAAGGAACATCTGCCTCGTTCATGTGGCGCTGGCAAGGTGCCAGGTAGCATGGTGGTGTCTGAGACCAGTCGTAGGGCCTTTGTTTCGTGTTGTTGTCGTTTCCTGACAGAAGGGACACATTCTTCTAGGCCACTGGGTCCCCATTTTCTTTTTTTCCCCTGTGGGGCCTTGCTTAACTCTCAATAAGGGACTCATTGCTCCCTAGTGGAATTGGTAGTACTTGGAATAGACACTAATGAAACTTTTTTTTTTTTATTTAAGGGCAGTTTTTGACTTATTTAATATGCCTCTGTATAAGCACCTTAACTGTTAAAATGTCAAAATGAGACATAATAATTTTTTACTTTTTGTCTAAAAGTTTCCTGATTAAAAAAAAAAGCTTAGAAAATCCTAACTTTAGTTTTAAACTAGTGCATAGATCTAACTCACAGTGCTGTTTATTTTTTTTTTGTTTGCTCAAAAGCCAATCTGAACACTTCTATTTTTAACTTTCAATAACACTTGAATTAATTATTATTGTCAATATGTCAAAAATCAGCACAGAAAAATATTTTCTATGTGGGTACCAAATCGCAATTTTTTTTTCTGGGACAAATAGCAACATATCTACTTTAAATATACAGAATCTACTAATTGTGTGCTCTATTTATTATTCTGTCATTCCTAATTCTCACAGGCTTTGGAAATTGAATTGTGTTACCTCTAAAGGGTTCTTCAACTTGCTCAACTTTTCATTGTTTCCTTTTTCCTGGGGTAGAAATGGGAGAGATGCTGACTCTCTCTCCAGTTAGAAAATCAACAAGAACACTTTCAGATGCCCTCTGGGAACCACATATTAGCATCCTGTCACGTTTTATATGACATTTCAATTTTTACCGTGCTGCCAGAGTGAAAGGCAAAAAGAAAACAAAGAAAAACAGGTGCAATTTTAGCACAGCAGCAATGACGTGCAGCCACTTGTGGTTCAGACTCATTTTGTGGTGTGATGGCATATATGCTGCCACATTATAACTGTTAGGTTTATCATTTTTATGGTGTTACCCAGCAGGGAGAACAATATGATCAGAGGTTAAAACAGTCTCAAATAGCTCTCTCTATTTCCACCCAGTAGATATAGGACAGATATTTGAGTCCATCGTAATAGGCTAAGTCCTCAGTGACCTCTCTCTTGTTTAGCTCTAGGCCTTGGGTCAGTGAAGAACAAACTGTCTTTGCAAAGTTTACAACTGCTCACTTAGCACTTTTGCATATAGATGTACTTTGCCATGATGCTATCTCTCTGAAAGAGAAACGGAGCTCTCGAGCACACAGAGGCAATGTGCATTGTTCCTTTTGTTAAATATTTAATCAAGTGTTTCAAGGAGTTTACCACATTTGTTTACCACAATTTACCAGCAAGTGCAATGTGGTTACCCTGACTTGGCTGCTTGTGTGTGTGTGTGTGTGTGAGAGAGAGAGAGAGAAAGAGAAAGAGAGCTTGTGTTGCCCTGGGCTCTCACTGGTGTCATTGAACGTTGTTTCTCCTTAATGCATGCAAACAACTCACATCACTTTAACAAGCCTTCCCACCTCTTCTTCCCTGATGGGAACACTCTGATGATGTAGTTTGCTCCACACACATTCACACATTGCTAAACTGAAGAGTGCTTTGCTGAGATTTCATATCACACTCCACACATCCAAACAATGATGCAAACTTTAGACATAACCACAAAAGATGCATTTATTGTCTTTAAATGGCGCTCATAGAATTAAAACATGCAATTCTCTGCCAACAAAGGACACTGACTCACTAAATATTTCTGCTACCAACCTGATAAGAGTTAATTGATGTCAAAGAATTTCTTCTGCACAAATATTTCATTCACTGTCAACCAACTAGCGCAATGCAGTTTATATTTATTGCACAGTGGTATACTGCTTTTTAATTTTACTCTGAACTAATTTCACACTATGGCCCTGATCAGTCCATTTACTGTATGCTGATCAGCCACAGCACGAAGCACCTAGTGGCGTAAATGTTATGAACAGGTCAGCGAGGAAAAAGATTTAATGCTGGCCATGATCAACAGGCGTCAGAACATACAGTGCCTCACAGCTTACTGCGTATGGGGCTTGTAGCTACAGACTGGTCACAGTGTTCATGCTGACTTCTGCTCACCACATGCATACCATTTTGCATCCCTGGTTTGATGCATTTTTCTTATATCAAATGTACTGAAGTCAAAAGCAAGCCATAGATGTTTAGGTGTAATCTCAGAAGTGTTGTTAATGAAATTGCACATGGTAGTGTGCAGCTGTACAATTCATGTACAGGCAAATGTGGTGAGTGTAACAGACAGAAAAATATTCATTTCTATAGTAAATTTAGGCCTGTCTTACAGTAAATGAAATGATCAAGGATGAATGTTCCAATTGCAATGACATTTATTAGTTCACAGACTGAACTAGCACTATAACATGTCAGCGTAAAACATTACATTGAACCTACAGTTTCAGTATAATAAAATGCATGATGCTGAACTCATTAGGCTGGCTTATTACGCTGTCTGTCTGAAGGATTCAAGCCATACGACATCATTCATCAGAACACTGTTGTCAAAAGTGCTGGGATTTGTAGCAAACTTTGACCATTAACATGACTTGCAACTGTAGCCATGTCAAAGCAAGAGGCCTCCCAAAATTCATTTTATTAGCCTTGCCTTCAGGTCTCCAAAAAAACCCAGTTAGTTTCCCTGAGACAGGAAGACACAGCTGGAAATACAGGCCCCTTGTCTCTTTTAAAGACCCTGCTATTGCCAGAATCTGGAAGCTGATCTTGTGAAGATGTGTAAATGTATGTGTTAAAAAAGCCTACCTACCCGATCAAATATTTCACCTATTAGTTAAATACCAAATTTGACAAATAGCTTCCTTTAACCTTATCTGTGATGTATGAATGCCCTCTCTCCTCATCTTTCGGTGTGAATGCAGTGATGATATTAAAGTCTAAAACAAATTTGCTCAGTAAAGGAAGAAACTGCTTGTAAAACTCAAAGGCCTTCACTGTCTAATCCGTGTCGAGATGTGATATCATTTGTGTAGTCACACAGCAAGACCAGGTGTGCAGATCAACCCTATCTAATAGCTGAATGGTGTATGTGTGTGTGCATATTAAATTCCATTATACGAACAGGTTGCCTGGCTCCATATGTACGTAGTGTGTGGAGAAGCTGGGAAAACAAGGCTCTCTGTGGCCCTCTCTGTTATTGCTACCTCCTGCCTCCCTGAGCTGTGTTTGAAGACAGGAAATAGGAGTCAGACCTCAGTCCGAGGGGCATGTGGCAATGGTTTATACTCTGATGAACTCTGATCTTTCCTCTCCACCCCCGCCTGCTCTCTCACACCACTCCCCTGGCCCTCAATCACTCTCCCATGAGTCCGGCCCCGAAAATAAAACGACATGACCCAGCCGAGCCCGGCTCAGCTCGTCCTAACCCAGCCCAGTACAATAGACTCTGCATTCTGAGATTTGTTTGAGTGAGCAATGAAAAACAGATGGACTCAGAGGAAAGGATGAAGAGGAGGAGGAGGAGAGAGGGAGGAAGAAAGAAAAAGAGTCTTGTAAAATATTTGCGAAGAAAAATAACCCAGGGACGCTGTCTAATTATATCTATTTGTCTTGTGTGGTTTTGCTGGGGAGGCCATGTGGTCTGCCTGACTGCTCCATGGTTCATTTTTCACATTATCTGATCCTGGATGGAGAGCAAAAAGAAGAGGGTGGGTTTGAACGGGGAGAGGGGGGTGTTTGGGGTCTCAATGGGAGGTTTGTGGTGAGGTGGGGGGGCTGGCCTTAAGGAGCAAAATTTGGTAAATGCCTCAGGGGTCCTGTTGGTTTCATGTCTTTGACCACTTCACTGTCTTCTTTAGGTATAATGCTAAGGATTACTCAGAGTTTTATCTCTCTAATCTAAAAATGTATGTCCATCTTCATTAATAACAAAAATAAGTAAAAAGTATCATTAATAAAAGAAAAATATTTGGTGGCAATTAAAGTTTGGTTTTGCTAATACTTTTCATATGTTTTGTTGACTGTGAAGGTTTCTGGCAATTTTTTATTGTGTTTAGCAAATATCATTTACTTAAAAAATATGAGCTATGAAAGACATAAACTTATTGTCACTCTGTAAGCAAGAAGAATAATGTCTACTGTTGTCCATATGCCAGCAATGTGCTGGAACTAGATGATACTATAATAAAAGTCTTCCCCTGGTATGCTACTCTAAAATGATGATCCAAGTTGGTAGCACTGGACATTAAAATGTTCTCTTTGTATTAGTCGTCCTCTTCTTGTTATGCCTTCCTTTTGTCTCCAAAGCATGCCCACCAATCACAGCTAGGCACAACCAGTCTGCGTGTTGATGTCCTCACTCAACCAGTGGCACTCGATTACTCTGTCACCTCATTCTGTCCACATCCATCGTGTTCCTGATTGACTGTTGCATGACCTCTTAAATTCTACACTTTGTTTCAGTAAATGGGGGTCTTCTTGTATATTTTGGTCCCCCCTCCCTTCACAATATTCTAAAGTTCTCAGCCATCAAAGTTTGAAAAGGAAAAGAACTCTTCATGGTAGGTGATGGCGTTATTAAGGATTGTAATGACGTCATGCCCAGTGACGACATCCCAGTGTGGCAGCCAGCAGAACAAAAGAGGGCTCTGCTATGCCTGGTCTTCCTAGCTGGCTTGGCTGCAGAGAGAGAGATCGAGAGAAAGAGCACCCACCCAAAGATTGATGTATGGAGTTGGTTTTCTGTTTAATTTTCTCTCTCTATTCAAATATTCAAATTTTCCTATGTGAGCCTTTGTAAGAAGGAAAACATTTTGATTTGTTCTGCCGACTTTTATCTCCATTGATGCACTCCATCAGTTCAGGCAGAATATCTGGTGATTTGGCAACCAGCTCCTGTCTTTTTTCTACTCTTTCTCCTCTCATCTCTTCTCTGTCTCACTTTCCCTCTTTCTCCCACACTCACTTTTTTCCCTCCCTCGCCTACATCTCTATCTGTCCTCTTCCAGGACTCGGAGAGAAAGGGCTTCATGAACAAGCTTTATGCCATTCAGGACGTGTGCATCAGTGTGCAGAATGCACTGGATGAAGTGGCCTCCTATGGGGAGAGGATAAAAAAGTGAGTCGCAAGTCCACTCCTCGGCACCCGGCCTGCTCCGCTCCCCTCTGCACGTCCCTGTATTTTTATTTCATTTTTTTGCAATGCCAAGTTCCCCCGCTTCCCCTTGCCAGCCTGAGTATAACTCAGTGCTGCTCTGCCAGCGTGACACTGAACCCTGGATACAAAAACAGAGGCTGTCTGTCCATCACAACTGACTAAACCCCGTCTGACCTCTTAACTAAATCATCTAAACATTGAATTAAAGCACCTTAATGCACATGCACACACAGACACAAAACTGTTTATTTGCTGTAAAGGCCTGCCTACACAGCCACCCTCACCTTCACCTAGATACATACAAAGCAAACGGAAGCAGAAAATTATTTTGATTTGAAAGTAAAAGTAAAAAAGAGTCAGGCTTTGGGTTCTTTTTCATTTGCAGGTAAAACCAGTTTAAATCAAAACTGAAACATTTGTGACCTGTACCTCTGTAAAGTTAAAAGCATTTTACTGATTAAATAGTGTGAATTGTATTGAGTCATAGACTATTTACACCGTGGAATGGTGACCCGTAACACTCTGGTTGAATGTATTTTCCTTCTGCACAGATCCAGTGTGATGAATTTGTAGTTCAGCAGTGTCCCAATCAGCTTGTCTGGATAGAAAAAGTATTAAAATGCCCTCACTGACTTTTTATATTCTTTCTCCGTATATCTGGCTGGACTCAGCTTTTCCATGTCTCACATCTTTTAAAGTTACTATTTTTCCTCTATTTGCAGCACCTTTAACTGGACTGTGCCTTTCTTAAGCTGGCTGGCCATCGTGGCTCTCGGAGTGGCCACCACCATCGTCTACTTCATCCCTCTACGATACATTGTGTTGGCTTGGGGTGAGCTAATGTCAAAAAGTTGTAATGCACAAAATAGAACGTAAGTGCAAAGAATTCTATTAAGAGCGTATGATTTGCAAGTCTTAATGATGTTACTTTATGTATTGTAATGAGAGAACCAAACTGACCGTACGATACCCATAAAAGCTTTAACAGTGTGCTGATATGTACCTCTTTTCTCAACTCTTCCCCCAACTGTCCCATCGTTTTTCTTAATATAGGGGTGAATAAATTTACCAAGAAACTGCGAGACCCTTACACCATTGACAACAATGAGCTGCTAGACTTTCTGTCCAGAGTGCCCTCAGATGTACAAGTGGTGGGTGAACTTTCCACTTTCATCTTTGTCTAATATTTTCGACAGCCTATCTGTCAGTTCCAGACATGGGCAAGGGTTAGGGCTCCTCTTTTCTTCCCTTCACCTGGTGGCCCTACGGTGTTGTATTTTTAATGCAGGCTGAACTGACTATCCATTCTTTGAGTCATGCAGACATTTAACTGTTTTAACATTGTTTCTGTGCTTTCCTATTAATACCTTCCTAGTCTAATTCAATTTCCACATACATAGCTGGGGCTGTGTAATAAGATAACAAGGTTAAGTGAGCTTAGTGTCCAGCATGGAACTGGGTTGATTGACTCCATAAATATACACTCACACACAATTACAGTTAGCTGTTGTTTCCCAGCAATGCTAGTAATTGAAATGGAGTTTAAACCAACAGTTTAACCTGCCCCATGCGGTTTTGCTTCTACATTAACCATGGGATCAGATTAACTTTGTGCATGAACACTACAGATGCTTTGTTAGGTGAAATAAACTTTAGGTGTGTAGATCTGTTTCTGAATGTAAATTCACAGTATCTGTAACTGTACCATGCTGTGCTGTGCAGTACAAATTGCAATTTAAACTGCAATTAAGCAGCAGCTTGTGAAAGTCATTGTGTTATCCAGTACCGATGGTGTTCGCTGTGGCCGTTAAGACCTGCTGTGCAGAGTTCAATACACTTGAATGTACAGATACACGCACACACATGCAGATTGAAGCTGAGCGACCCCGCTCCTCTGATACAACCAATCCACTGCCACATCAGCGTTGACACACTTCCTCTGTGATCGTTTCCCCTCGAGTTCTTTCATCTTTACAGGGTCATAATCCTTGCTCCCCTATACACCTCAACCAAGTCTCTAAATCCCCGTTTTGGCCCCCGTGCAGTTTTATAGTTTCATAGTTTACTGGGGCCTACTACAGCTGTGGGGCCAGAGCAGGTATCCATCGGCTTAAATGAGCCCAAGCTGTCCCCTCTTGTGCAGCCACCTTACGCACCTGGTGCCTGGAGGTGGAGGGGCCCAGACCTGGCAGGTATGCAGCCTTTACAAGGCCCCTAATGAGCGCCTGCTGGCTAGGGAAGATGTGGGCAGACATGCTGATCTGGTTTGGTGCCCATGCTACTGGAGTTGTTCCTACTGTAGAAATAATATTGTAGTAAGTGCTACTGTAATGGCCATTGCTGCAGCTGTTGGAATGGTAATTGTTGCCAGGTTTCAGTGTCAGTTTGGAGGCTTACCAAGTAATGAGAGTGAAACACAGGGGCTAGAGGAGTAAGACTAGATATCACAGGAGAAAAAGTAGGGATGGAAGTGGAGAAACAGGAAGAGGAATAAGCACAGAAAATGCAAGTAGAGTAGAGTTGCTTGGTTATTGCTAGGTTGATTATTTTGAGGGTGCTAGTCTTATTTGTATTTAGGTCACGGGAATTTAACTTCTCTGCTCAGTCAGCTGATAAAGACCCTTGCTGATCACTTTTTCACTGAATCCAAAAGTTATTTTTCTCTGAAGACACCCTGCTCCGCAGTCGTTGGCTAAAAACAGAGCAGAACGTTCTGCTCTGTGGTGCGGCCTGCCGCTGCCTCCGGTTGTGGGTTCACCTCATTGCCTGCCCCCACCTTACTGGGTCAAATCCGTCTGTAGGGATTAAGCCCTTGAGGCTCTCAGATGATACAGAGAAGTGCTGGGGTCCAAATGGAGCGTCCCCTCACAGGCACGTGTCCATAGCACCCACTAGCATTGGTGCAGGGGCCCACTATGCCTGACACCCTGGATGACTAATGATGTGCTATTTCAGGGCCCCGATGTGACCTAACACACATAGATAATCACACACACACACTCTCCCAGCAGTAGTGCATTTGAGGTGGGTTGGGGGTTGCTTCAGTGTACTGTTCCGCATCATTTGGAGGTGCTTTAGAGCAGCCAGAACTGATGAGGTTCTAATGACTTTATATACAAAGGGCAACCACACCGTCCCGCAGTCTATCCTAACATACATAGTTATACAGCAACACAGTAACTGTAGAACAGGACTCTCATACTTTTTCAACTTTTATGTCTTTTTGTAGTGTACGTAAAAATGGCACATAAAAAAACTTTGCATTTAGCAGCAACACCTCATGGAAGGTGCTTTAGTATTAGAAACCAAGCTTCTCAAATCACTGACACTGGGCCCCTAACAGCTGTCAAACACCTTTTAAAAAGTAAGTCCCCAGTTGCGCATGGAAGCTTCAACAACCAGACCTACCCTTTTACCACCTGAACAGTTTACTTAAATCATTATGTCCCTGTGTGAGCAGCAATGTTAAAGGCTGGCACGTTGTGTAGTGCATGTGTGCTTGAAAGAGTGACTGTCCCTTCTCTGGCTTACAGTCTTTGGATCTGGTGTGGATCTTTTACTAGCAAAAGCTGACTTTATGGTCATTTTCAGAGAATCCTTCATGTCTTCTTAAACGAGGCCAATCCAAGCACCTTTATAGTGCTAAGTATTCCCTACCTGCCGTTTGGGAGGTGTCAGCGCACTAGTATGTTTTACGACACCATTAGCCATGTGAGCTAGGGAGTGCATAAGTAGGGCCAAGGCAATTAGCATGCCAAGTGGCCCTTTATGATCGGTGTAAAGGAGCTGGATCAAACCCCCGCTACAAAAATAAGCATGAATTCCAATTTAGCGCCTAATGAACAGTGGGTAGTCAGGTTAATATTTTTAGCCAAAATTTATGTTGGGAATGAAACCTCATTGGATATACAGGGGTCAAAGGCAGGATAGTTAAAGGTTGAAACGTTGCCAGATGCCATCACTCACATCTAACGGAGGTCTCCTTCGCTTTGTCCTTCCTCACAGATTTGAACAATCTATTGCAAGTGGGCAATTAGTCACTATTCAGTATTTGCTGAACCAAACTTTCCTTAAGTTGCGATTTCTCTTTTGCTCACTGGATTATGTCACCTTGACATGCCTTTTCGTTCCCAACAAAATATACAAGTGCTGAATCCTCCAAGTTGCAGCTGTCTCACACGTTACTGTTTCCCTGGAAACATTTAATAACCCTTATGATCCGTTAGGTGTCACATGAGATGAAAACCACCGAATTTAATGCTCTCTGGAAAGAACTGGAAAACATAATAACATAGTATCATTAAAATGTGGCTCTCAAGCCTTCTTTGATTGAATTGATCTGCTCACTTTTTTCCCCCCTTTTCTTTTTTTTTATTTTGCTCATTGTCACCCATCATGGTTTTACCTTGTCTTTCTGCCCAAACTGGCATCATCAAAACACTGTCAAAGGTTGAGGGAGGGAGGGAGAGAATGAGAGGCAGTGAGAGAGGAGCAGGTCTCGGGATGCTTTGTGGGTAACAGTTAAACGAAGCACGATGCACGGTACACGGCGCCCCTTCAGCAGAGCACACTTCAAAGCCTGTTTTGCACTTGTACTGTCAACATTTGGGAAAGGAAAGGAGAGGAGCGAGGGTGGAGCAGCCTTTGAGCAGCGCTGGGTCTTTACCCACTGCCTCTCCTGTCGATGTTCCCTTTAAGCTTCACACTTGTGTACCAAATTGCTTATGTGCTTGCCGCATTACTTCACTTTTTACTTTCACCCAATTTTGGTGTCTTTTATTTTGTTAACGTCCCACTTTCTCCTCGCCTACTTTGCCTTTTCTTCTGTTTTTGACTTTAACTAGCTTTTGTTGTGTGCATTGGTTTGGTGCCTGTGTGTGTGCATTGTAGTGTGTGTGTTACTACGGAGGTGAGCAGGGAGCCAAGGGTATAGCATCAGGCAGGCCTGTCACCTGTAAGGTGGAACCTGTGACGCACGAGCCCCATCTCTCCTTGCTGGCAGCTCTTCACAGGGAAACTCCTGTTTGATTGAGATATTGTTTTTTTCCCTGCACTTTTCTTTTTGTTGATTCCCTTCGCTACTCTTCTTGAGAAACAAAAACCCTACTTTCTACTGACATGCAAACTTTTCTTTGTTTGCACACACTCACAAAGAGTTTTGTTTGGACAGGAATGTCAACACGCAGAATTAAATTGCTGTATTCCTTTTTGCTGTTGTAGGCGCTTGGCCATATAATAGCACCACTAACAACCAGTGATCCTGCACAATACCTGTCCTACTTTTGGATGCATGATAGCTTGTTTGAAGTACGTTGAAAACAGTGAGTGAGACCAAGTTTCACATGGAATTTTTGTGAATTTGTTTGAATTTAATTGGCACTACCACATATACAGTACCTCCATGTATTGACGCTACATATACTTACTATACTTACCCATGATGAACCATTCACTCACTTCTTCATCCATGTCATTGATCACAGTCAGCGTGGGCAATCTGCCAGGACTGTGATGGTCCCCTAATGAAACTACCACTGCACAAATACATACACACAGATGGGGCCATATAACCCCCTTTCTGTCCCCTGGGTTTTTTTCCTGTTGTCTGCTTTAGTTGGCAGGGCTATAGAGGGATCCACACCCACATGAGAACACTATCTGTCACCACCCATGTGTCCATAGATCTTGTTGTGTCTCTCACCCCATCTCTTCTGCGCTCTCATTGTTTTCTCTTCTGTTTTCTTTGTTGGTTTGTCCCGCTCTCTGCCCTTCCTCTCTTCATCTTTCTGTCTATTTCTGTTCCTTATTTCTCTCACTTCCCATCATTCCTTCTCTCCCTCGTTTTCTTCACCTGAATTACTTTGAGATTATCTCCTATTCTCTCTTTTCTCTCTGTGTATCCTGCAAACCAGTTGTATTTGTACAGCTGTTTAGTAGGATGTTAGTTTGCCTTGTGGACAGCAAGGAGTATCCAGATTAGAATCAGTACAATCTGGCTGCCTAGTGAGGCGTAGAGAGGAACACATGCTGGCCCAACCGCCCTGTAAGCAACTTAACGGGACATTGGAGATCAGCATTGTGAGACAGAGAAACAGAATTGTTCCACTGTATGCGTGAGTGTGTGTACACTGTGTGAATGTGTATGTGATTTTAATGTTGCAAAGCTGGCAGGTCGTTGTGTGGGATATGGGAGGTGTGTGTGTGTACAAGCTGGTATTTATACTGTATGTATGTATGGGCCTGTATTTTTCAACACACACACATACATCTGTTTGCATCTAAGTCTTGTAGGTTGCAGACAGAGGATACTGGAAGGCATCATCGAAGCAATAGTGGAAACCAGTAGAAGGATGATAAAGGCTGAGAGAATCTACTGTTCTCGTCCACAGCAGACAGACCCACCGTAAGACAGAACAGAGAAACCATATTGACGTCAGTTTGTTGCCTGCCTGGAGAATCAGAGAAGGTGTCAGTCAGTCAGACAGGCAGAGTAGCCTACAGTACATCAGCCTCGGAGGGATCCCACAGACGATACTGGCTCTTTGGTGCTGTGACTGTTAAATCTTTTCTTTTTTTCTATTAGTATTCTGATTCAGTGGCTACTGCTTGTCAGTGTCTTGAATCTATCTAGGCTAGCAACTGAATTTGTGTGTGTGTGTGTGTGTGTGTGTGTACATCTGAAAGTAAGAGACTGTCAAAGTGACTATCTTTGGTTGTAGATGCTCAGTTACTGTGATGCTGTTGCGTCTGAGTGTCCATCACTTAAGAGCAGTTTCTTTCTAAGCTTTGCTCACCATCTTTGCAAAGACACTTTTTCAGGATGAATGCTCAACCTATTTGAGAGTGATGGCTATTTGCCATGAAAATGTCTGTGGTAAAAATATACTAACACATTCAATGTCAGAGGAAATATTATAATTAAACGAATGGTTTTAACATTGTGAAAAATGTTTGTCTTGTGTTTTTGTTCTTACATGAATATGTAACTGAATATGAAACTGGTTAGCTTAGTTTAGTATGAAAACTGGGAATAACTGTCCCAGTAAGATCAAATCCCCCTGCTGGTTTATTAATTTAAAAGTGACTGGAGGAATAGTCTTTTTCTAATTTTTTATATAAAATCCTAAAACCCAAACATCCAATAGGATGTTTGGGTTTTTGTCAAAGAAGTAAGTAAGAAGCTTGATTTTCATAGTTGGCTCTTTATTCAGCAACACTTGAAGAGAGAGTCAGTGATTTTCTATTATGTCTAATTATACATGTTGAAGTGTCTCTGGGCAAGAGACTGAGCCCCCAACTGTCCGTCCCCATCCACAGCCGTGCAGTGCCGGTCCCAAGCCCAGACGAAATTGGGGAGGGGTACGTTAGAAAGGGCATCCTGGGTAAAAACTGTGCCAAATCAACATGAGGACAAATGATCCACTGTGGCGACCCTGAACTCACAGGATAAGCATATCTATCGATCGAGCTATCTATCTATGGTACAGTACAGATCAGGCTACATGATCAGTGTTGTGTTGATATTTATTAACTATAACTAACAGCTAAACACAGACATTGGAGTTACAGATTTGTCTTTACCTACTTTCTTTCCTTTGCGTCTTCTCTCCTTTCCTCACTCTGCCCTCTCTCGCCTCTCCATCTTGCCATGCAGAGATGACTCTGTTGTCAATCCAAGCCTTCCCATGAGCCCTTGCCCTGTTCCGTGTTTGTTTATGTGATCCTTCCCTTAGGCCACTGTTCCACATCTGTGGAAATACGTATGTTTGTGTATATCTGTGTGCATCTTTGCACAAGCATGAGTGTATTTAGAGCTTGGAACAGTGTATATGTGTGTCTTTATGTGGCTCTATGTGTGTGCGCACATGCGTGCGTGTTGTAATCAGTGTGTAATCCCTTCCCTGAGGCCACTGTTCCACACAGCTGGACTCAGAGAGCCTCTGGAGGGTTTCTGTGCTATTCAAGCATCCTTTGCTCTTTCCACCTGACCGGGTGGTGTGTGTGTTTGTGTGTGTGTGTGTGCGTGCGTGCATGGGTGTTTCTATGTGTTTTAACAGGTGCAGTACCGAGAGCTTAAACTGGATCCCAATCCCAGTCCAAATAAAAGGAAGAAAAACAACCCCGGGTAGATGACTGTGTCCACCCACCAACTCCTCTCTCTTCTCCACATTTCTTCTTTTGGTCCTTTACTGGACACAGAGGAACAGAGGAACACTGCACTGGACCAGCATGGCTCATCTATACTTCCTATATTTCTTTCCAGTTTCCTCCCACTTAAACCCTTGTTCTCTCTTTAATTATTCATGATGTACAGTAGAGTTTCCTGAAGTGTAATTTTTGTATGAAACAAAGTAAGAAATATTAGCTATTCTCATCGGCATTAACGCTTTTGATTTTAAAAGAAAGTTGGGATGGATGGATGGATGGATGGATGGAATGACCTCAGCCATGTGAGCCACTCTTCTCATTTCTTCTGTCAACGATTTAACAGCTCAGAACACTTTTGTTACGTGTTACACAATCTGTAAAACAAATTTGAATAATTCTCAATATCCTAAGATATTCAGCAATTCCACGTTTATTCCACGTTATTTTTACAAACATTGAGCATCAACAAAATTGCTTAAGCTCATTTTGTATATTATGATTTTGGTAATATGTTTATATTTTTTATTATTTTTTTACTGAAGTATATTTAGTTCCCCTGACTCTTGGATGATGTAATGATGTGTTCATTGGTAGTAATTTGGATTGTCTGCATTTAACTCAGCCAGCCAAGCTGATTAGCAATTATGGTGGTAGCCTCCAGATATGTCTTTTTACACAAACACAAAATTGGACTAACAGGCCCAAGGCTTGTGGTGGTATCGGCCTGTGTTTCAGACTCCAAAAAAATAAAAAATAAAACCGTGGACACTTGCATTAGTTTAGTGTTCTGAAAAGTGTGATTGTGATTACATAATGATCAGTAAATAGTGCCCAGAGGAAAAAGAACAATGCTGTGAAGTATTACTAAATTGGTGTTATGCCCCAAACAGTGTCACTGTTAAATGCCCAGATAACTTTATTGTAGACTCATTTAACCCTATAAAAACATGTCGAAATCTCTATCAGTAAATCAGTGAGAGAGGCAGAGGCAGTCAGACCTTCTCTCTGTTTCAGGAGGTGCAGCAGACTGGGCCTTCTGCTCTCAGCGCGTTAATAAAGATGTCACCCAGTCTTTGCAGATTGTCACCAGGCAGGCAGGCCTTTAGGCAGCAGCAGTCCTAATCTTGTTTGAAAGGCTGGTCTCCTTTCCTCTCATCTCTCTGTGTGTTTTCCTAGATGGCCAAACAAGAAGGCATTCACACACACACACACACAAGCATGCATGCAGACACAATGCAAAAGAAAAAAATCCTCTCATGTGAATACACTGCTTGCGTACGCATACTGTATCTGCCTGCGTTCACATAAATACATAACATCCCATTTGAGCAGGCACATTCTGTCTCCCTCTCAGGCACAAACACAAATATGCTCTCTGTGATGTTGTGCCCCAAGCTGGCCGCCCTCTCCATCTGCCCCACCTCCTGTGCCCACAGCTCAACTTTGATCTGCCACTGACAGAGGCTTGTGTATGTGAACTGTGTATGTAAGAGTGTTTGCGTATACACATTCATGCAATCAAAAGACACATTGCTTTTCTGAGTGTTGGTGTCTGTTACAGTTGTATCTCCCCTGCAGCTGTAGGCTGATGCGTAGATTCAATTGTGTGAGCGCATGTGGTGCAGGAGACGTAGCAGCAGCTATTTACTGTGGGGTTTGCTGGAACAGTGGTTTGCTAGCTAGATTAGCAGCAAGTTGCTGAGTGACAAGACCAGAGTCTGAGGGGACTTAGGCCTGAGATGTCAGGGATGGAGGGGTGTGTGTAGATATGTGTGTTTTATGCTATTTCAGATCCTTCTTTCCATCTTCCTTCTCTCCGTTTACTCTCTGTGGTTCACCCATTCGTCAGCAACCGGGGTTGCGACCCTGTCTGAAGGGACGGTCTCTTGGGCTTCTCGCTGAGCATCTGTTGAAAGATCACAGCTCAGGCTATGTTTGAGAAGGTCTCCTCTCATCCTACTGATCCATGCTCACACCCCCCGCCCCGAACCTCCTTGTGTTTTTGTTCCCTTTCCCCCCCTTTGTCGTTTTGTTCATGTCTGGATATCTGTCTGTCTATCTTTATTACTCTAAAGCCCTTCCCCACTGAAAATAGAGCTCTCCTCTGCCATGTTGTCATCCTCTCGCCCTGTCTGACTGCCTGCTTGCCATCGCCTGCTTCCTCCCTCTTTACCCATCCATCTCCATGCTTAAATATCAACAGGCTTGGATCCGTCACTCCAGAGGGCCATTGATTTTGTTTTGTTGTTTGAGGAATCCACTTGAAAGACAATAACAGACAGTCCCCCAAGAGCAGCATCACAGACTAGTTATAGCCTCCTCAACAAACACTCTCTGTGGCTATGAAGGATGGCTTTTTATAATGCCTGAAGGGACTGTTTGAATACCTGATATGTACTGTATATGTCTACTACCGTGTGTAGTCATTTTACAGGCCATTGTGGTGACTTTTGTGTGGTATTGCATTTAAACACCCTCCTTTTTTTGGTCATTTATTATTTGGTTTTGGCTCTGTTTGCAAGCAAACCAAAGTTTTCATTTTGTATGATGTAGAGAAAGTGAATTATATAAAGGAATGTATTAGACTGACAGCGGTAAAGGAAAAATAGCACTTTTAATTGCAGTTAAATTGAGATTATTTTTAAAATGATATTGTAGTTATCTAACTACTTATTATTTTATGGTTGTATTTTATACAGTATGCCTGTTGATGGCCTGGTGATCTTGTACAGTAGATGTATGCCTGCCTCATTTTCTAAAATCTGTCTGTTTCCGCCTGCAACATTGCCTGCCTGTGATATCATCTTCATATGGCAAAAGAAAATATGATGTATATTTCTGGTTTGAGAAATGAAATGCATCTAATGTATGTTGCTTATTTGGAAAAAAAAACATGAGATTAAATATTTTTATCATCTTCAGTGTCTGGATTAGTGCAAAGTGTGTTTTCATGAATTGACCTATTCATTTATAAGCATTCACTAGTAGCAGGAAAGGAAATATACTGTCTTGACCAACTAAGCTCATATTTCAAGTTCAGTTCCCTGCACTCGCTCCATCAATTACTTCACCCATCCCAGCACAGGGGCCTGAGCCTCACTCTGCACACACGTTCAGCTTCAGGAAGAGGTGCGTTCTTCACTGCTGTTTGTGTGGCTGAGACCTCAAGTACATATCAGGGCCTCAAGTATCTTTAACCAGGATAACTTGTGTGAGAACTGGCTTTACTTTTCCACTGTGGCCATCACACGAAGTCGCTGTATTTGTCAGAGAACCTTTCAGCCTAAAACTTCAGAAGCTCATTTCCCCTGCTGTCGACGGAAAAAAATACTACAACACTCCGTTTTCAGAATTCCTAAAACACCATAGGATGCAAGTCTAATAATTAATTAAAGTTATTTTTATTTATTGTCTTTTAAATAAAAATCCATGTGCCAAAAACAACTCTTTAAACACTTAAAAAAACAGTAATAAACAGAACCCTGGGGTGCTGTTTATACAGAAATATTAGTGTTGCCAATAAATCATGCAACTAAAACGATATGTTTTTCCATTTCAAAAATATGTGCAAAACATTTGATAGGCAGCAGAATACAACAGTGTAATTGGTAGAAAAATCTAATGTCTGTAGAAATAAACATTCATCTAACAAAAACACATGCTTAGCATTAACATAACATTACTTTCCCTAAATGGGAAGACAAAAAAAAAGGCCACATTATTTAGGAGCCATTCAATGTCACAGGGGCAGAAGGTGTTGGTCATACTGTATGACCATATAATTAAAGCTTTCATTTTCGTAACTGATATCATTTTAATCTGTCAATCAATGGTTGTGCATTTAAGTCTTCTCCTGCTGAGCCTTTCACAAATCAGCCACTAGAGCTTTTCCCTGAGCTTTTAGATTCTCTAGTATCTCTATCAAAAACCTTGTGTTTTCTCCTTTGCACTCTTTGACAGCCTGAGAGAGCCGCCCAAGGTACCTTCCTCTGCCAAGCTCCAACAGTGTCTCTGCATCCTCCACCAGTCTCACTGCCCGCTGATCCGTCCAGCCCAAAGTCACTTTTTGGAAGGAGTGTGCTTCCAGGGCTCTGACCAGCTTGTAGTCCAGGCTGTGGTGCTCATTGGTGGGCTGCATGAGGCTACGCAGGCTCCTCTCCCGCTGGTAAGAGGAAATAAGATGGGCCAGCAAAGAGGAGCCGGCCTCCAGGAGGGGAAGGTTTGAAATCTCAGTCACTTTCTTTGTCAGCGCCGAGTCTCCAAACTGTGCGCTGTGGAGGAGCTCGTCCTTCTGACTAGTAGAGACAAGATCCAGTGCGGTCCGACCATCTCTATCAGTCTGGTGCAAGAGGACTGAGCCTGGAGGGGAAAGAGATGAACAGGATCAGATCATGTAGAAAACTCTATCACAACTTAAACCTACCATCCTATAAAGTACAACATATTGCATGACAGCGAGCATTTTCTTAATGACATTACTGCAACCGACAAGGTCGGATGCATCTTTCAAAAGGCCTTTTGTTCTGATGACATGCAACACTTCAATAATATTGTACAAAAACAGGGTCTTTGAGAGTATTCCTCAGAAGCTTGATTGCAGTAAGACAACTCTGCATAAAAGCACAAGGACAGAAGTACATCATGTTTTCAGCTGAAGGGAACGCTTCAATGACTGTGCACATATGGACGCTTAGGAACAAACCAGTAAATCTGCAAAATGCAACCATTACCTAAACATTGCTCTATACATCCCCCAGTATTCTTCTACTGCTCTTTAAGCTGTGTCCCAGTTTTAAATCTATATTTAATTTATTATGACTGATACCACCGGAATTGCTTGTAAGTGTATACGAGTTAAGCCAGTTCAGTTAAGCCTGAAAAGACACTGTATGGGTCACTCAGGGAACACACACACACACACAAATGCAAATATTATCCAGTCCACACAAGCCAAAAGGAAGTCACTCAGTACAAACGCTAAAGCAGAGCGCTTAAATGAGCAGCTGTTTTCCCACTGGGCCTCATAGCCAGCCAAAGCTTATAGCTCACTTCAGCACTAACTTCAGCTGACATCGTGTCCCCACTGTGTAAGTGGCGGGTCACTTTGTGTTTGTGTTCAAGGAGCAGAGAGTTAGTGACCTGATGGAAGCTCTGCTTTGTCACATAATGCTGTTAGTTAGCTCACCACTATCAGAAGTATCAGAAACATGCAACAGCCCTGGGTTGTGACATCAGAGACTTCTGTAAAATGTTCACACTAAGTTTGGATGATTAGTAATGTTAAAAGGCAATGCATTAACCCAAATTATTTGTGACTGTGTGGCAAATACCGTTTTAAGGCTTGAAGTTTCAATGGAGCTACGCAGTATTATTTTTTTAAAAGATGATTAGTGATTTTTAAAATCAAAAAACAAATTTCTATATATTTAAAACATCTCCAGTAACCATGATTTATCCTTTCAGCCCTGCTTCACTACGTTCAAACTGAATGTGACAGTCACTGCTGAATGTAGCACTTTTTTCTTTTCCTTTACGCAGCCAACAAAGTTATAATGGTGACATTTACCATCTTGTCTCTCTACTCATCTGCTTTGTCTTTTCAGTCTGAAAACCATTTTCCTGTGTCAGACAAACCTGTGCACACTTAGCCTACATGGAGCGAGGTGAGTGAAGTGTAAGCCCTTTGTTTGCTTTCAGATAGACCCATTTCTATGGCAAACTGCTCTTGATGGCACTTGACTGTTCAACCTTGCCAATGCTGCTGCCACTTGTGAGCGAGTTTACGGCTCTGCGGAGGCTCGGCGTGGCACACAGAAGGCTCAAAGGCTGCTTGATTCCTCTGCTGGCAGTTGTTTCTCTTTGACAGATACTGTGGGCTGCAGGAGGCATGATGTTTTAAAGGAGGGACAATTGTGCGTGTGTGTTGCATCGTGACATAAACTACATTTATGGTACTCAGCCTCCTAAATGCCATTCTGACAAAAAGACAGCTTTGTTTTAAATTACACTATTAAAAAAGTTAAAAATGGAACATTGTGAATTCTGAAATTGCTCTTAATCTCTCTGTCTGCAAAAGAACTAACACTGTGTGCAGCAGTTATGAGATAATCGGTGAGAGCTCACATAGCTGTTAGCTGGGAAGGTCAGCGCTCATCTACCTTTTAGTGCTTCAAGCCTGAGTGGCAAAAACTCAATCTGCATAAATTGTGGCATTAATCTACATAAACTTTTACATAAGCAGGGTAATTTCAAATGCAGAGGTCAGGCGTCGGGGGCAGCAGTCAAGGACGTAAGAGCACAGATTTGATCAAAGTGGCCACAAGAGAAAGCAAGAGAGGAGGGAGAGGGAGACAGAGCGACGTGGGGTATGAGAGGGAGAGACTGAGGTTGTTCACAGCAGGTCATAATCACCAGGTTTCTATAACAAGCGGTCCTCGCTATTATGCTCATCAAGTAGGAGTGGCTGTAACGTGTGGAGCTAACCATGGCTTGATGTATTGTAGAAAGGTTCAGGTCCACCACAATGTGGATTAAAACGCATGCACGCGCACACACGCACACACACACAAACACACACACACACACTGAAGTACAATATATAGACACATAGGAAAATGCAATGCTGAATGTATGTATTCTTCTTGGTCCCTTAAAGATAAGCTATGAAAAACAGGCAATGGCTTTTAAAGTCTAAGGCTGCTTTTCCACAATATGTTCTGTTCTGTGCCTTCCTCTGAGAGAATCAGCTTTGGACTGAGCTCTGCAAGGGGCTTGTAAGCCTGGTTCATGAACCCAAAGCACTGTGTTGAGTGTTTTCAGCTAAATGTAAAAAAAAAAAAAAAAAGGGAAGGAGTAGGAAGGAGGTTCAATTCTCCTACTACTATTTAATCATTTCTTTCCATCACAAATGACTGCAGCAGCTGAAACAATACAGGGACATTTTTAATTCTTCACTATATAGAGAACACAAGTACAGGGAAAATTTAAATTCAGAATGCTTGTATGTGCCCGAAATCCACACATTGAGTGTATGTCCATGAACTATATCTACTGTACAAATTGCTTTATTTCAGTCAGTCTTTGAAAACATGAATTCCATGCATCAGTTAATAAGATGAAATACTATGTTTTTGTCTCATAAGAAAAAGGCTCAGTGCACCAGCAAACTTATGCAAATTTAAAAGACAAATTGGGATAATATAAGAATAAAACTTGCGAAAAAGCAGCATTTACACTGCAGTTGAAATACCCAATTACAACTGTTTTGTCTCATGTTTAAATCAACTTTCAACAAACGTTTTATTTATTTATTTGCTCTTGCATTCAAGATGCAAGCCATAAACCTGACAGAATGAAATGCCTGCCATTACTGTGTCAAACCCCACTGACAAACAGACTTCAACCACAGGAATAACACTGGTGTGGGGAGGAGAAGGCCCCTGCAGCACGGCCCTGGGCTCGGCTTGCCTGAAAGCCTATACGACTCACTGTACGGCTGAATGTTTGATTGTAGATCTGTCTGCCTGAAAGCTAACGGTGTATCAGTGTATACTGTCTGCCATTTGTCACATTTGCATATTTACCTGCCTGACATTCTCTCTTTTATTAACATTAGGCATGAGATTGTGTGTTTTGGCTTTCTGGAATTTTAAATTTCCTGTCCTTCTTGCCTATACATATGTCTGAGAATCAGCTGCTCTTATCAGTCTTACTCTGATGTCCCAGCACACACACTTAATGCAGATGACATCAGTCATAGCTAGCACTCAAGTATATATAATAAAACAAAAGTCATGAAAATATCATTGCATACATTTTACAATGTAATACACATTGACATATTCACACACACACAGACAGACACACACAAACACACACACAGTACTGAGACTGCAAGTTGGAGAGTGGGTTTGGTGCAGGGACAGTGACTAAAGTGTATTCAGGTATCAACGTGTCAGATATTCTGCAGAGGAGATAAATACAACACCTGGGGGATTATAGGAGAGCACAGGGTAATTGCATCATCCTTTTTGTGTGTGTGTGTGTAAGTTCTCAGCCCTAAAGATTTTTTTAAAATTATTATTTTTTTTTTTTGTCCTTACGGCTGATCCCGTGAGTTCAGGGTCATTGTCCACATGTTGATTTGGCACAGTTTTTCCTGACGCAACCCTCCCCAAATTCTTCCGGGCTTGGACTGGCACTGCACAGCTGGGGATGGGAATGGGCTGTTAGGGGTTCTGTGTCTTGCCCAGAGACATATAGGCTTTCGAACCACTGACCCTGTGGTCCGTGGATGACCAACTGAGTCCTTTACCAACTGAGCTACAGCCGAAGATGTGGAGTGGAGAAGTAGAGGAAACGATAAAGCTACTGTTTGATGCATCGTGATTCTCTCTTTCTCTGTGTGTGTGTGTGTGTGTGTGTGTGTGTGTGTACACACAGAGCGCAGAGCCCTTTGGCCTTTAGAGGGCAGGCGAAGACAAGAAATATAAAAGTGAGAGTGGAGGAAGGGAAAATTGGCGCAAAAACAGGGAGGGAGGGAAGGAAAGAAAGATGCAGTGTTCCCTCCCCCTATGTCTCTCTCTCTCTGTCTCTGGTCTGAGGCTGAGACAGGAAAGCTGGGAAGCAGGCAGCTCCACAGCATGGTAAACGTCCTCTCTAGGTCTTTCTCTCTCCCCTTCCCTTTTGCTAACCAAAAAGAGAGGCAGGGTGAGTGTGTGAACTGCAGCCAGGGGCACAGCATCACATATCCAGAGGGAGCTGCAAGCAAGTGACTAGAAACCACAGCAGAAACAAGAACAACCAAGTAAACCTCCACGCAGCCAGCGGAGAGGCATCAGATGCAGGATAAAGGACGACCAAACACATGAGTTTGCTCAAATCCATCCTCTTCTTTACCTGTGTCTTAATACTCAGTGATGTTTTTCTCCTCTTTTCTTAAAAAAAAAACATAGAAAGAAGCAATCATGTTAATATCCTTTGTACAGTAAACAAAGTCCAGTGTCCCATGACCTCTTTCCCTTCTAAATTCATCTCTGATGATCCTTATGCAGTCACAAGTGAGCATAATGCTAACAATTTGAGTGATTAATGTGTTGCCGGGCTCTTTGGATTTGCCTTTTGGAGGAGGTGGGGCAGGTAAAGTAGGGTGTAAAAACATGTACACCAGCTGCTAGCTTAGTCCCCTGCCACTCCAACAACTCTAGTGAGTGAGGGCATCAGATATACTTTGATTTACTGGATGCTGATCACCAGTGGGCAATTAGCGTCTTCAATAATCAAACTGGAGACCTAAATGAACCCTTAACTGGCCTCTTAAATCAGAAAAGGCCATCAGCTGTTCTGTAGCTCAGCTCTCATGCCATGCACTGAATCCACATGCACAAGCAAAGAAATGAAGCCATTGACATTCACGCAACATAGATTAGCTATTAAGACTATTTTGAAATGAATTTGATAAAAGCAGACTGAACTGTGCTTACAAAATATACAATAGCAGTACACTCCATTCATGAACATATAACAATGATTACTTGGGCACTGATTTTCAAAGATTAGAGCCTGTTATTAATCTGTACAAAAAATGCTATGGTGCATGGTGTAAAGGCATGACATAAGAAAAAATACGCAATTTTTAATGCAGATGATACAGCACAAGCTGACCTCTTAGTTTAATGATCAAACCAAATGTCTGCAGTCGTGCTGGTGGCTGTTGGGCTGATGCTGCGTACAGGTAAATGTAAAAGCCCTTTTAAACCATCATATGATTCAGATCATTAGGCTTTTTGAAATCATTACTTTGGATTGTTGTGTATACAGGATTGTCATATAATTGCAACAACTGACAACTTTTCATAGGGGCTTTACACAACCTATTGCAGTACACATATTGACTGAATTTGATTTGAAAATTATTAACGCCTACTGTATGCAGAATCTTCTTGTTGCCCCAAATTCTTTAAAAGACTGAGCAATCTAGATGTGAACGGGAGCAGGCTCCTTCAGCTCCAACACTCTAAATATTGTTCAGGATTTCACACTACCCAACACTACCCATTCTTGACTTTCAGCACCCATTGTTGATTTTTTGTTAACAGATTTACATTCAAGTACAAATTCTTCTTTGCCTGCATTTTCTATGGGGATGCTTTTTGTTAATACACTATTGAATTCTTTCTTGAGTTGTTGTTGAATGTTTTAATTTAATGCTGAGAAAAAGAAAAGCATACTGCCATTTTATACAGGTGTATGATAATCTAAGTTCAGGGTTAGAATGCAGAGACAGAACAATTTTCATGGCCAACAAAACAAAATCATCTCTGGCCTGTGACCATGCTGCTTTCTTTTCAATCAGCCTGGAAGCCAACAAAGGAAATGAACTAAGCCTTGAAACTCAGCTTTGTTTGCGGGTGGAACACAAATTTACCACTCTAAATTATCACATAGCCCTTAAAAGTAAATATACAACATTAAACTCCAACTAAACCTTGGAGGTGAAAGACGACGGGAAAATAAATAAAAATAATTTAGTGTTCCTTGGCCTCTGCCCTTTCGTTTTCACAGAAGCTAGCTCCAGGTGGCCTTCATGCTCAGTAAAAGCTGTAGCAGCCTATAAAGTGGGGAAAAAAGAACAAGACGTGTAGTAGTTCCAAAGATGTTGCTGGGCACAAGTAGCCTTTAAGACAACTTTGGTAACAAATCACATCTATCAGTTCTCATGGGTCCTCATCTGTATAAAACACACACACCCCCACACACACAGGCTTTATCTGAAAAACAGTCTCACCCTCCTCTTGGAGCTCTGTAAGGAACAACCAGGGAGACTGTTGGACAGAACTCCAGACTTAATCCTGGCAACCAGAAATAAAGGTTGGAGGGTGGATAGCGAGACACAGGCAGAAAGAGAGGAGACAGAAGAAGAATCTATTTGAAAACTCCCAGCGAGGGAAGTCCTTGAAAGACAGCCTGGAGAAACCTGCAGTTGAAACATCAACACACCCGAACGAAGCCGAGGGCTCCTAAAAGAGCTTCACCTCTAATAGTACGAGTGCTCAGCTCCTCATAGTTGCCAGTTTAGGACCCTCAGGGAAATAAGTGCTGAGCACAATGAACTTTCTTTACTGTGCTGACAGCACTGAGGCCCAAGTGTTTCTAAAACACTACCTGTGTGTATACAGTATGTTTGTGCGTGTGTGTGTGTGTGTGTGTGTGTGTATCTATGATAGAGATAGAAAAACAGAGACAAACCATGACTGACTACAATGGTCCAAGGGGACTGTGTGTTTCCTGTGCCACTGAGCAAATGACATGTTTCTGCTCCACAAACATTCGTTCAGATTAACATCTGCAGGGACCAGGGGATGGTGTGCACCAAGTGTGAGTGTTTATATGTAAGAAATGGACAAAAGTCCAAGCAGAAACTGCATTAACCGCTTTCTTGAAGTTGACTCAAGCCAAACAATTAAAAGGACTGAGACACATTTACATATATCTGAACAACTTTTTTTATACCTACGCTCTTTCCACTTTAAGCATGAATGTGTTTGTTTTCAAGTTGAGCAGGACTAGTTGTGCTTACTAACATGGTGGGCTGTATTGAGAGGATGCCATCAGTGATTATGGTCACATGGCACAGTGGTGACAGCTTAAAGACTCTCTTCTTTAATACTCCACCCCCTCTTGCTCACTGGCACGCCTCCTCCGTGTGTGTGTGTGCGTGTGTGTGTGTGTGTGTGTGTGTGTGTGTGTGTGTGTGTGTGTGTGTGTGTGTGTGTGTGTGTGTGTGTGTGTGTGTGTATATACACTGCACAACTAAAGGCTCCGGGTCTTTTTCCATTCCAATCAGGGGTACCAGCTGCCCTGGCCACACTGCAAAATTTAAACACTCCAGCTGAGGAAGGGGCATAGGGAGCACACACACACACACACACACACACACACACACACACACACACACACACACACACACACACACACACACACACACACACACACACACACACACACACACACACACACACACACACACACACACACACACACACACACACACACAAACATAAGCTTACAGATACTTAATTGCATGCCAGGATACCACTCATTACAGAATTTGAGATTCAGGAAACATTCATGCATGCATCCACATACACCAAAATATATAGCCAAGGACACTTCCATGCTCAAACTGTATAAAAAAGTCTAATGCACACACACTTATACATAGGGTCATGTAGGGCAGCCTTGGGCAATTGTGGAGGGAGAAGGGGGGTAGCAGAGTCAGCCTTGCCCTTAGCCATGGCATCCTTTCCTTGCCAGCTCCATAAGCCTGCAGGGACTGAGCTAGTGAGGCTGGGGGGAAGTATCTATCCATTCCTCCCCCACTAAAATTTACCCCTAAAAATGCGCGCGCACACACACACACACACACACACACACACACACACACACACACACACACACACACACACACACACACAGCACAGGTCTCCAAGTAGACAGGCTTACAAAGGGGTGAGATCACTTCTAAATAAAAGCTTTGTTGATGTGCCAGTGTCAGTGTTGCCCTCTCTGGCCCACCAAAACCTTGGCAGCTAGGTTCAGCCTGTCTGTTGGAAATAACTAGGACAACAGGGTGAATGCCTCAATGAAAAATATAGTTTAGGAAATGTAGCAGGGTAAAACACAGGAATATAATAAATAAAGAGATCGGAATGGAAATGCATCTGGCCCACTAGCCTGTTTTCCTATCATGGGACGGTGCAGTGAGTCTGCCTGGCCAAAATTTCATAAGTAGTCTGATGTATGAGCATTAGAAATGCAGCCACAAGCACAAAAGTGCTGCTTAAGTTTAGAGTAAAAACTGGAATGAGCAACAACATAAAGATTGTTAGGGTAACTAAAACACAATTAGCATGGCATGGATTTAAAGATCTGAAAATAGATAAATAAATACATTTAAAAAAAAATAAAAATTGTGGGGAAAAAACATCCTGAAAAAACATACTGATGGTGTCTATGGCATCATGAAAAAAAAAAAAAAAGACCAAGAGATACAGGATGGCCTGGAGTCAAGAGGACCACCTCCTCACCAACTCCCTGCTGTAGCCTTTAGAAAAGCCGCCATCAAGGCATGAGGAAATAGCAAACAGTCAGGAGAGAGCAAGTGAGAAAAAGATGTATAATGTACAAGCCTGCAGGTGTTTCAAATTGAGACTATTCTCATTCCTGTTGTTCTGTTCAGTCCCTGTGAGGAGACCTGGCCTAGACAGCAGGCCAGACGTCTGCTGCACAGACACACACATACCCACACTCTCCTTCTCTTCTAATTTTACTGATACAGATAGCTGCTTCTTCCTCTGACCTCTTTTAATTTGCTCTCACTCCTGCTACTGAGGAAGGAAGGAAAAAAAAAAGAGAGTGCTCTCTTGTTTCCTCTCCGGGACTAAACAATCCCAGTCTAATTTATTTTTTGAGGACAGAATATGTACATGTGTTAATGGGAAAGTCGAATCAAATTAACTATAATTAGTCAAACTGAGAAGTGAGCAGTGGCAGAGGTATGTACATGGGAGACTTGTTCAACGCTGGGAAATGGCACCCACTAAAACACACACACACACCTTCTCTGCTACCTGCTGTCGCAGACCCAGCTATGCCACTCTCTCCTGAGCTTCAACACCTGTCACGCTCACTTCAACCCTCCTGAGCTGAGACTGTATGTGGCACACAAACATGCAGGCGTGAAACTAGTTGTGTTGTGACACATTTCTACAAGAACCTGCATGTGAATTTCGCAAGCAGCGAATCCTGACTCCTCTAATCTTATCAAAAAGACATTTACAGACATGTTATGAGGTGATGCTCTAATCTATTTGGACAGACACTGCAGTGCAGGATTGTGTGGGGATTATGAAGACAAACGGTGGGGGCAAAAAGAGAGACGGTATAGATGATCTGGAATTAATACAGTGAAAAAGCAGACAATTGCTTCGGCCTCTGGAGCCCAGTATAAATTCTTTTTGGCTTAGGCATATTGTAGATGTGCAGCCCATAATTCTTTAGGTTGTGCAAGTAACTGTAAAAAAAACTATCTAATACATTTGTCATGTGTAGCTTATCTTAAACAAAAACAAAAACATCAGACTATTATTTTACACTCACAAACCTACTTTTATAACAATACCACCAATAAACATACCCTCAGATAACCAAAAAGATTGCACACGACCTAAGCCCAAACATTACCGGGGGTTGTCCAGTGTCAAATCCCTCTCTGTTTAGCTTCTCCACGCCCTGTAAATGTCCAATGTCTTTTAAATTCTACTTCTGCTGAAGGCATCATAAGACATGATCAGGGTTCATCTTTTACAAGCTCCCTCCAGAGCCACAGCGAACATTTTTAAAAATTTAACCCGATGTGTAAAATTAGTGGAATGCCACTTTAAAAGCTTGACCAACAGGTCTTTTATTCAATCAGGGGGCTTGTTAAGATAAAACTGTTACTGCTAACAAGGTTAAAAGCAGCATTCAATCTGCCAGTAAGTTCTGCTGCATTCGCTGGCTACTTAAATTGAAAGCTTGTCTTGGCTAAAGCAGCAGTGACATGCAGCCCACCACTGCAGTAAATCATTAGCTAAATGGCTAATTCCACACATTAGCTCACTTGGCAGCTGACTGGCCAAACAAGTTAAAGGTGTTTTATTTTAACATTATATGATTCCATCAATGTGACAGCAACCATTTGATTTAATGTATCATTTCAATGAAGATGGATTATCTAAAGACATATTAAAACGGGAGAGTTTATCTCATCAAATTAGGCAATACAAACATGGAACATACAGTTAATTGTACCTGTCTAAATAATGGTGCAGAAAAAATAAGATATGTAAGAAAAAAATTAATTAAAAACTGGATGCTGTTTTAAATTGGTAGTTGCTGTCACGGTAACCTAATGTATATGCACCTAAGCATATAAAGTAATTAATGCTCATTTGGATTTGATTAGACAGTTTACTTTCCTGATCACAAATGAGCAAATTGTGTGCATTAGTGCAAAAAAATTAAATTATTTTGTTATTGTAAAGATAAAATTTGAGTTAATAAAATTTTAGATCTTTAAATATTGTTTGCATCTAGCCTTATGGGAGACCACACAAAATAGCTTGGTGTTTTGGTAGAGTTTACCCACCTCCATGCTCCAGTAACATTTTGGCGATGTCCATGTGTCCGTTGAACAGGGCGTCGTGCAGGGGGCTGACTCCACTCACCTGGTTATTAAGCATAGGGGCGGGGTGGTGACGTAGCAAAGCCTCCACACAAGCAGTGCTGCCATGATTACACGCTTCATGCAGAGGTGTCCAGCCTGCATGGTCTTCATGATCAACAAACCGGGGCACGCACACACACAAACAAAGAAACAGGGCTTATTCAGTAGGAAAGCTCTATTATTTGGAAAAAAACATTTATGATAACAAAGGTTAAACAGAATATATTTACGTTTACAGCAACTGAGTATAGTTTGTAATATTTAGTAAAGTATGTCAAGCAATATAATGCGTATATAAATATTCCCCAAAGAAAGGTGCTGGATGATTCAAAAGGTAAACTGTATGGTTATGATGTAATGTTAAAGATTTCCAGAGACTTATGCAAACTGGCATAAGGTAAATTAGGAGGAACAATTTTGAAGAACTTAGTGAAAAACTTTTTAGAAACTGATGAGAGAGAGAAAATATTTCAGTGGGTGACACAGGTCAAATACACCCCAGAAGACTTAAGTTAGCAAATTTTTATAGACCTTTTTAAAGTCTAGATCAATAACGTACTCGTCTTTTCCACTGCCATGAGGCAATGGACAATAGCATAGCAGAAGGATGTGCTGTTATACTGTTTAAAATTCTTTTTTAGCTGTAATGAATAGGGAACTAGCCAGTGTTCATGTATGCCACATTTAGTTATACAGTATGTTAAACTACTAATACCGTGGCCATCTTTTCATTTTTTGAAACAATATTTTCAAATTTAAAATAACATTGAGTAGACAAGCCCTGAAAAAAGCCCACTTGAAGATCGTCATAATGCAGATCTGTTTTGGCTGACAAGGAAATGATGGCAATCGAAAATGCTGCCTCACTTTACATGGGCCTCATTTTGGGACACATCTGCAAGGTGACAGCCACCATTTTGTCATTTTGCCCACAATACTGTCTGATCACATTTTGGACCTCACCTCTTGCATAAGACCCCTACTGAGATGCAAGTTAATTTAGGCTGCAATAAAGGGCGATCACAAAATTGGAGAAACCTTTGAAACAGCACAACATTTCCATAAAAGGAGGGCAAGTCATTATATTTGACCTAAAGGGACAAAAGAAAGTCACTCTGAAATATCAAATGGCATTCAATCCACTTAGTAAAGTGACCGTAAATCTATAAATCTGAGTCTCCAAACCCATCCTGCTCTTCCTAGACACACCCTTTACATTTTAGCTAAAGGTTAACCTCAATGATGACGCGCACACACTCCTATTTCTTCTCTCCTCTCCCCCCCCCAATGTTAATCGCTCCTCAAAATCCTAGAGCAGTGAGTGAAGTGAGATGACGGTGAGACGGAGGTTACAGCGAAAAGGAAAGCGAAAAAGTCTTACCTTTAACGTTGACATCCGTGCCAGGAAGCGCCAGGATCTGAAGCACTGTTTCCACTTGGTTCCTCTTGCAAGCTCTGTGGAGGAGGGTCTCTCCTTCGACCAGGACACACACAATGGACAAACACACCCAAAAAGAGTGAAGAGGCGGAAGAGAAGAGAGAAAATCCAAAATTAGGGTGTGCTCGATGTCCTGCCCATTGTCCCCCACCATATGGCGAACAAACCAATAAAATACCATAGAAATGTCCCCAAACACCAAAAAAATGCCTGACCTAAAAAAAAGTACGACCCGCCAATGAGGATGCGATTTAAGAAGAGTGATGAGAAAAGGGGGGAGATCTTTCAGGGGAAAAAAGTGGGAGGAAAAAATTAAAAATGGAGAGTTGGGCTAATTCGCCTCGCTATTTTCCCTTTTTTATAGACACAGAGATTTTCCACTTAGAGCCAAAGCCCAACAAAGTTAATATCAGGGCAGCCGACAAGTGACTGAATGTAGTGATGAGAAAGTGGTCTTGCTTCCTGTCTGCTTGTCTCTATATTGTTACTTGAGAGGAAGTTATGGTAGAGAGCCCACGCACAAAGCCTCGAAAGGGATTCTTCACAGATCCAGGGTTCAAAAGCTCCGCTGGGCATTGCCAGTGTCACCACGTGATATTTAAAAGTAAACTACAAGTGAACAGTCATGGAAGAAAAAAAAACTCAACGATTCCATTTATAATTTTTACCACAGCTCTCTCACTTTTCCCTTTTTTTCCTCATCTTTACCCCTTCCCTCATATTTTTCTGATACAATAGTAAATCAGGAATATATTATCGGGCCAAAGCCCCCTCTTTTCATGTATGACTGAACTTCAGAGGGAAGTTAATGGCCAAGCATGAGTGGCTTTGTGCTTGCCAATATAATACAGGACTGCAAAGCCCGTAATAAATGCTTTACTAGATCTCCCCAGGAAGCCACGCCTGTACAGGGGCTCCACTCCAGCACACACAGAGCAAAGTCTGGGGGAAAAAGAGGGGGAGGAGGGAGAAGAGGGAGGGCAAAAAAAGGAGGGCAAGAAAGAAGAAGCAGTGGAGGAAAGCGTGAAAGGGTTTCTTGCATTTCAAAGCATGTAGGGAAAATATTGAAAATGGTGGACCCTACTCATTCAATCAAGAATTCCTTTCTTCCAGGAGATGTCTTTGAGGATGCAGAAGATGCATTAAATGCCATTTGCTGCTAGTAAAGAGGTTGATGAGCAGATAAAAAAATAGAAAAATGGAAGGGACTTTTTAACAAAAAGAAGATCATTTATGGGCTCCTTTTAAATTTTATGCAAAATCTAAGAGTTGTAAGTTGAAACTTTAAAAAAGAATACATTTTTTAAGGCTGGTTATGCTGAATAATATATACATAAATGCAACATACCATTACTTTACATATTTGATTTCTAAATGCTGTTGCACAAACTCTCCAGATACTCGAGATTATTTGAGTAGATGGTTAATAGTTGGTGTAATCTTGTCCTAGAGTACCACTGTCTACCAAAATGCAGTATACAGGTTACTCTATAAAATGAGACCTTGTGTCTAACCTGTATAAATAAGAAATAATATTTAAAAAATAATACCGTATTAACAGTCAAGTCATATAGTTGACCCTACCAGTTTATATACAGTGGTTGCAAAATTGGTTGCTGAGTAAACTGTTCATCAATCCAGGACTTTATAGACCTGTTTTTAAATGTTGTGACCTAAAATGCCTGATTTTGCAAAAGCTTTTCTTAAAACAATGTGGCGCATGTTCCAATGATTTTATAACATTTGAAACTGTGAGGATTGATTACATTTATTGTTTATCAAAAATTCCTAGAGAGACAGGATGTTGAAGGTTTAAAGGCTGTAATATACAGAACTAAAATGATCAACAGTCAATACCAAGTAAAAACAATGAATAGACAGACAGTCACTAATTTTACTGCACTAATACATAAAAGCAAGCAGGTTGATGATGCATCTACTTCACTGTTATTTATATCAAGTGCTTCATCAGCTAGCATACATTTTGATGAATAAAAATATTTATACCAATTTAATACACACACAAATAGCCAAGATAAACCGGCCTTCTATGAAATTAGCCTTTTGACAATCTTAATCAAGTATATTCTACCTCCAAACCAAGCTCAGTTTAATTTTTCCAAGCTCAGTTTAATTTGAAAATATGTGTTGTGCTGTACAAATCCTATTATCTTACATATAGTAGAAAGCAGACACTGTGGTGGTTGTGCAGGACCAGTATAATTTGCCCAATCTAAAAATCAAAAACAGCCCAACAGAGTAAAGTCTAATCCAAACTACAGTGCCTTTTGAGTGAGCTGTACCATGTGGCACATCACTGTTCTACATGGGCTGGCTCTGCTATTACCGGACTCTAAAATGCTGTGATTAAACACCCATTCCTCTACACCCCATGTGTACACATCCTCGCAAATGCCAGAGCCAATCCACGCACAGTTAAATCACTTTAATGGTTCCAATTTGGACACAACGCCTCTATTATAGGGCTAATTGCACGCTCAGCATTTACAAGCACGGAAAGGATAAATCCGCCTGTCCTTTTCTATAAATCCCTGTTTCACACTTTAATAGAAAAGTTAAATGTATGTGTTGCTCTTTATACCCCTCAGTCTGCTAGCTACACTCCTGTAAAGTGCAGCATGGGCCACCGACCACTGGAGCAAAAAACGGCTGGAAGCCTGTATCAATGTTATTTGTCAGGAATGTGTGAGAAAGGTATTCTGTGCCAGTTACTGGATATATTTAACTTTGCTGGGAGCTACTGCTTTCGCTGGCTCTGGGAGCAATGGCAGAACATTAATTCTAAAAATCAAGACCGTCAAAAGAGTTTACTGGTCTTTAAGTGACATCATTCAAAATGCCACTAGTGAAGATTTTAGTATAGGTTTACAACCATAAAATGATTCAGAAAATGTGAAAATCACAGCTATGTGGTAAATCTACTCTTGGACTGTTTGTGTTTCACTGTGGACAAACCTGACAAAAGCTGCCAAATGAACAAATATAAAAGGCAATGAATGTAAATGCCAGGCTCACAAAAATGTTGTTTCTCTTGTGATACCAAGGTATGAACTGATGGCCCTGTTAGATCACAAAATAGATAAAGTTATTCAATTGCCATGACAGAGACAGCCATTGGGCAAACTTCTTCTGTTATGTCCATCCATCAGATTAACTTTAGCAGTACATGACAGCAGACTGTGTTGAATATACTTTAGTAGAAAAACTATAATTTGAACAAATAAAGCAACAACTTCTTTTTATCTGGAGAAAGGTGCTTTGTGTAGCTAAAGTTCCCCAAAACATTCAACCTGGTCTTTGAATTATGCTTTGAATGATGACATTAGCAAAGTGTTTCAGGAATGACACAGAGCTGAAAGCCAACAGATTTCATGCAATGAAAAAACACACAGTAGTTCTTTGTTGACACTCTACATACAGTCTATTCAGGCTGATTTAAATTGAAATCTCTGCTGAACTTCTAGAAGAAAACACTGAAAAAGGGAAGTTCATCCCAAATCCCTCAACCCCTCACAGCTACTGTGACAAAGATACTGAGGTTCCAGGAGGCAAGACAGAAGCTCCAAAGCACAGAAGTGTAGCGTATAAGAAAGTGAGCTTACATATGTGGGTAAAAAATCTTGTAAGAGAGAGAGAGAGAGAGAATAGAATGGGATGAGAGGGCGAGAGGGGAGGATGCTGTGCCGATGGTTCATCAAAAATTAATGCCAACCGCATCGGTAGAGAGATCACGTAGTGGAAAAACAACACATGCCAACAGCCTTGAGTCTCCTGCCTCAGCCCTGCCTCCCCCACTCAGTCTCCTTTACCCTACACCCCTCCTTCGCACCAGCACAAGGCCTTTCTGATCAGGTGGAGGTAGGAGATATGAGCTCTGACACCTTCAAGAGTTCACACAGAGTGCCATGCCTCTAATTGCAGGAAGTTCCACTACTGCAGCCACAGTATCTGGAGCGCTACCCTAATTGCTGCATTTAATATTCCTAAAATGAAGATCTGAGGCGCACTGTGCGTACTTATATGTGTTATTGTTATGTGTGGAAAAACCTATTATTTCTGTCCATGACATTTATTTATTTATCTTATACTTTTTTCAAAGGTGAATAAGACATGAGGAAAAGGCGAAACAAAACAAAGAGCACAGTGTTGAATTTCAATGTGCACAGAACGAGTGGAGGGGGAAGTGTAATACAGAGGTGGTGCTATGGCATAATCTCTGCCCTGTACAAACAGGAACAGTCCTACTTAGTCTGCCAAGTTGCCCTTAAACTGGATGTGCTCTGACTACTTGGAAACATGGTCCTGATGCAAATCAATCACTCCCTCCATACATTATGTGCTCTTCATTAAACTGAAAGTGATGACAGTGCTATCATGTCCCTCTTTACTGATGACCTAGTGCAGTGCATCAGTCCATTAAAAGTCTGCTCCTTGCAAATTGTGTGTGTGTGTGTTTGTGTGTGTGTGTGTGTGTGTGTGCGTGAGTGTGTCATACCTGCTGCATTGACTCTGTTCAAACCTTTGGGGAGGTTCTCTTTTTCCTGGTTTGTTTCAGTCACCAAAGATTTCTGACCTCTGTATGGAAACAAATGACAAGGTCAAAGTGGTTATGAGAATATATACATGTATGTACCAAACCTAACTCAACATCAGATAATTCACATGAACAATTCCAATGTTTCAACAGCTGACCATCTAGGCATGACACCATGGATTTCCAGTGGTACGATAGTGGAATGGACATTGCTGTGCTGTGAAAAAGGCCATTAGCAAATGAATCCCTTGTGGCGCTGTATCATCTTATATGAAATCTGACAATATCTGTCACATCCCTATACACACACACACAAACTCACACACACGCACAATCCTCCATTCTCGTCTCCAAAGCACTTTTCCTCCCACTTAACGCCTCAAACGCAGAGACGGAGAATTCGATGTGAGCAAGCACATTAGGAAGAATAACTAGTAAAAGAAAGTGAAGCCTCTTCAAAGTGGTGGCGTGCTAATAGCTGTGAGCTGTCACTAGTCCTGTGAGTGGGTATGGGAGATCTGCCTGCAAAAAGCCTGACAGGTGTCTTCTGTGTATACGTCTGTGCATGTGCGCGTGCACTGCATTGAAGCAGACTGCCATCCGTATTACAGGGAAGAGACTTGTTCCCTGGTAATTGGCTTGTTCAGAAGCCAGGAAGGAGCTCCCAGCAGTGAGGGGGAAACACACGTCCTGTCACGTTGCTTGTTATTAGCAGGGACAAGGCTGAGAAGAGATGAGACGAGCTCTGTGTCTATGTGTGTGTTTGTGAGAGAGTCCATAACAGTGTCTCTGATGAGGGGGTACCACTTCTCATCTCAAACCACTTCACCCAAGTGTCCCCTGTCCATATAGGCTGGCAGAAGTGGAGGCTGACAGTACTTGGCTTGTATAGACCCTGGTCTCTCCTTCCCTCATGGTCTACTTTAGAAGGACAGCATGCTGTCAGCAGCCCAGCTATCAATTCTGGGCCTTGGGCAGCAAGTGCCCTTGGAGTCCAACTCTCAAGAAACGTGTAAGCCATAATGGAAGTAATGAGGAAGTAGATGTCCAGTGCCACAGCAACAGAAAGATATACATTTCACATGCTTTCATTCTGCTAAAAAGGCCAGAGCAAAAAAATCTATTTTATCTGTTTCCAATGGTAAAATATTGGTAGAGTGGATCTATTTAATAGCTTTTCTTAAATCCACCTGACACTGAGAATTTACAGGTTTAACCAGAAGAGATGGAGTTAAAGTAATGACATAGTCAAATGGTTTGAAAAGATAACAGCAATGCACAGAGCTTGATTAAGCCAGCAGGAGGAAAACCTCAGTTTAATTACAGCTTCCCTTCTGGTAACAGCACTCGCTGCCACGTAGCCAGCCGGCAAGTCAAACGGCCATCTAAACAGTCGGTCAATCAGCCATCCTGTCAGCTTGAGATGGTTTGGACGGGTGCCCTAATGCCAGTCTGTCTGGTGTTGCAGAAGGAGCACACTCACCGTCTCTCACACTATAGCAGCCTCAAGTCACAGCAAAGCAACCTAATGTGTTCTAAAAGCCAGAAATGAAAGATAAAGGGGTCATGTGGCTCCTTTCAACCTTTATGACCTGCTCTGGCTCTTTTTATAAATCCAATACCCAACATCTTGTCAGGATTGTGTCTTATGCTCTACTGACGGTTAAAAAAACAAAACAAAACATAAAAACTGATCTGAAACCATTTAAGACGTATACCTCTCTATTGAAACCCCATACAGTACTTGAGCTATTTGCACATTTAATGTCTTCTCGTTAAGCACTACAGATTGGTGACAAGTGTTCTAACAATAAATATAGCTGATTTCTTACACTAGAACTTGCAATTCCAAGCAATAATATTATTGAAATATGACAACATTCAGATCCTACTTTGATGTTTGGCAGCTGTAAATATTTCAAAATGCAATGTATCAATTTAAAATATTTTGAGCTGACAAAGTAGAAATTGTGATTTTTTTTGTTGTGGATTTCATTTTAAATAGGCCTGCACCTATGTGATATGCCTATACCAATTTTTTTCTCCTCTTATTAATTTATTTCTTACATGAAATATTTAATTGTTTTCATTTTCAACAAATATATAAAACTGTATTGAAACTAAGGCTGAGGAGTGTGTCTGATGCAGAAATGCTTCAACATAAACGTGCTAATTGATTATGAAGGTTTATCACTGAAAATATGTATAATATCATGAATTCAACCATAAAACATAAGGAAATAAGATTTCCATTTGGTTTTAGTTTATTACAGATTTTGTCATTGTGATTTAATTCTTTCTTTTAGGGTCAAAAGATTTCACATGCCCTTTAGCATTTCTTTATCTCACCCATGCAGATTGTATTTAGTTCTTCTCATGTCTAGGACAAAATAAAATAAATGCTTAAAACTTTTGGAAAAGCAGAAAGAAAGCAGTGATGGATAGAAGAAGGAATCTGGCCAGTGAACGAACCAGTAGCCCTCACATGAACCTGCACCCTGGTGATGGCTGCCCTTCTCCAGACCAGCTACCTGCTGGCGGGACAGCAGATGTCTGCTATGGGGTATGGAGAGTGTATGTGTGTGTGTGTGTGTGTGTAACTGTATTCAGAGAAGGATTTAGTATGTGAGAGGAAAGACCAATAGAAGCAGAGAAAAGTGGTGAAGGTTGAGTGGTGGTGGTCAAAAGGGAAGACATGAAGGTCTGATGGGATGTCATAGACTATTTTTCTGTTGGCTTCCTCTCCAAATCAGACTCAGCACTGTGTGTGTGTGTGTGTGTGTGTGTGTGTGTGTGTGTGTGTGTGTGTGTGTGTGTGTGTGTGTGTGAGGAAGGGGCTAACCACCTATTGTACCCCTTCTGTCAGCCAGCACAGACTGATAGGATCAGACCTGGGCATGACCGGTCACATGTTAGCTCCTCATGCTCTGTCTGACCTCTATTTGCCTCTATCCAGCTTTCCCTTAGTTCCTCCATTTAGACATCTCTGTTCCCCACCCCTACACACTCACAAACTCATCCTCTCGCCAGGTGTTCATTTTTTTATGCATTTCTCACTTGGATCTGTATATTTTCCCCCCATTTGCCTCAGGTTGTCTAGCCTTAAATCTATGGTCGGAAATTTCAAAATGGTGGTAGAATTGAATGCTGAATGAAAAGTTTTATGAATTAAGGCACACATAAGCAAACAATACAACACAAAAACAGGTAAAAGACTGATAAAGTAATTTGACATGCACATTTTCTAATACAGTTTCACCACATTCTGACCATCAGTGTTTACTGTTTTGCACCATCTTTTATTAACTGTCAAAACTAAAAATGTAAGTCAGTTTACTTAAGGCTTGGTAGTTTAAATGCATATACAGCAATGGCAGTGAAATTCAAGACCTTGCATGTATGTTTCGCATGTTCTGTTTCAGACACTTGTGAAAACGTACCAGGTAAACTAACACGGTACAGATTGACAGTTATGTGTAACTGACCTGCAGTTGGTGCTCTGGCTGGTGCAGCTGTGGGAGGTGGGTCCTGTCCTGGGGTGGGGCACACTGGGACTCTGGGCTAAACTTCCCAGAGCAGTCAGGTAAGACTGAACCTGTAAGAAGTCACACACAAGATTAGGCAATGTTTGTTGTTGAGACAAAGACACCAATATTGATTGAGAAAGGTTCTACAGCAACATAATATAGTTGGAAGACTAAATCAGCAATCTGTAATCAGTAATTTATTTGGTTTAATTATTATATTATTGGGGACATTTCATGGGTGTATATGTAGTTTGATCAGAATTGTGTATACGTAGTTTGATCAGAATCAGAATCATCAATCAACACACACCATTTTCCTTAAAGATAAAGGTTCGTCTCCTACAGTGAATCCATTTCTGCAACATAGATTTCTGAATATCGCATCAACCATCACCATCTTAAGTCTGGAAGAGGAAATCCTGACAACCAGCTCTGCCAGAACCACTGGAGAAACATCTACGGGATAAACAGAGAGGACATGTGTAACATATAACACTCTCTATTGCTGTTTGATAGAAACTGCAATATGTCTTGGTTCAAAAGACATTTCTTTTGCATATTTAGACAATTTGCAATGTGGTAAGGTTGACATTTTATTTTTAGGTGCAGTATTTCTAAAAATAGTTGCAGCTGAAAAGTACCTAAGAACAACATTTACAAGCATGACATTACATAAAACTTTTTATTCCATACCTTGACTGATAACGGCAAAGTGCTCTGCTAGGTCATTCAAGCCCTTTTCCACCAGTATCTGATTCAGTTTAAAGTGCTGCTGACACCAGAACTCGACCAGGACAGACAGGAGGTTCAGCAGGGTGTCTGCCAAATGGAGTTTTTGCTTCTCATCCTTCTCAGCATAGTCCTTCAGTAAAGATAAACAACATTATAGTTACATCTGACGCAATTTACAATTTCGTTCGGTGATGCACAAACCTAACTATGATAATTACAATTCACAATTTCCACAGTATTTACCTCAATAGCGGCCTGTAACAAGAGCTGGATTAGGGATTTCACAGCACGGGACAGCAGGGTAGAACGTTCCCACACAGTCCAAAAAGTTCCTGTCACTAAAGATCCTGATGTAGATGCCTGAATAGCCCCTCTTTTCTGAGGCAGCACAAAGTCACTGAAGAAAAAAGAAAGGCAGAGGTGGATGAAGGAAGGACATCTTATGTAACTAATAAAATTATTTAGTGTTAGAACAAAAACAGCAGCAATAGCATTTCATCACTTTGTCAATATTTCATGCAGTTAAGCAAGTATCTGCAAATTCTTAATGACTACTGTTTGAATAAATTACAATAATTGTTCAGAAATATGCATATTTCTGGGAAATGCCTCTTTGCAACAGTGTTCAGAAAGATTAGAAATCTGTGTTTTTACCCAGCAGAGACAGAATGGAGCTCGCCCTGAAAGACCTTGAGGAAAAATGCCAGGATGTCACTATGGAACTGTAACAATGTTGGAAGGGCAGGTCCAGGGAGTCTGTGGCAAGTGACTTCACTGGACAGGCAGTAACTGAAGGAGTACAAAACACAGAAAAACAGTAAAAATTACAGAATCGTTGTGACTGCTTATTAGTTAAAAATTGTGCTCAGTTTTAACATTTAATAAGTTAAAAGTGTAAGATTATTAGTATAAATATGACATGGAAACTCCTGTGACAAAAGGCTTACCTAATGGCAGTCTCCAGAAAAGACCACATCCCTGCCTTACACTGAGGACACTGCAACACCTGGGTTAAGAATTTTTTTGTGCTGGAAGCAAGCCAGGGAGGGTTGGTCATGAGCAGACTATACATGACTTGCCTGAGATTTCTCAGGAAGGCTGATGTGGCATTCCCCTGTGAAATAAAACAACAATGATATTGGACTTTGTAGACCTGTAAAGTAATGTGGGTTTCGGATGCTTGTTCCACAAAGACTCGTTAAAATATGATATTTTCAAAATGGTCTCATTTTCACTAAATGATTAATTGAATGATCAAAAATGTAATTGGCAGAATAATTGCAGCAATTTTGGTAATTCTGCTCCTACCTGCTGTGCAAATTGTAGGAGGGAGCTGAGGTATGGGACAGGTGGTAGCACACCTGGGAAGACAGCACTTCTGATTGTGTCCAGGGCTTCACTGAAGAGGCCACACTCTATCATACTACCGACATTGCTAAAGTCTGTTTCTACTGCCTGGAGAAATGAAAGAACAATGATGAAATGCAAGAGGTATATTGAAAAGAGGGGAAATAATAGCACTCAAACAGATGGACAGCAAAACGAGGAGAAAAAAGTGAGGGCAGAAGGGTAATGGAAATGGGAAGTGAATGGGCTTGAAAAGTTCCTGGGGGTCATTTCTGACTGTCACTTATTGGCAAATAGCATATGGACTCACAAAGTACAGGATGAAAATACATGAGCACTTATAATAGCAATCTGATGGAGATCCACTTGGGTAAGGTATGGACAGGACAGTGAAGACTATCGTTAATAGGCCTGCCAATCAAAACTCTCAGATCAGCTTACAGCGGTGGTTAAATCGGTGACCTGAGTATGATGCTCCTTTGGTGTAGATGTCACTTTCCATTGCAATGTATGACATATAGGAAATTAAATGACCCAATATTCTTGATGAAACTGTTATTCTGGAGAAGTGTAGTTGTAATCAGGCACTAGGTGTGTGTTTGCATGTCTACCTGTGACTGTGGATAGTACAAGCCATGGTAGCCCAGGAATTCAAGGAAGCATAGTCTTGGCTGGCCCTATAGCAAAAGACCCGATTAAAAAAGTCAAATAAATAAAAAGCAGCTAAAAAGTCATTCAAGTAAACAGACTATATCCCCGAGAGTTAATTAAATCAATCCTAGAAAATGCATACAAACATACGGTACACATGTACACCTCTCGTTTGATGACGTAGTCCTTCAGCTCCGACTCCAGATTAGAGAATTCAAGATCAACAAAACTGTCTTTCTCTGTCTCAAATGGATTGTCATCCATTATGTGAAAATTCATATCCACACAATTACTCTGCAAAAGAAAAGCAAAGTAAAAGGTTGAATAAGCAAAAAAAAAGGAAGAAAAAAACAGAAGCAAAATAAAAAACCTTTAAGAGTTTAGCAATAACTGCACATACAGCTGAGAACCACATACAGTATATAATTATTCAGTCCCACTAAGATTTCTCTGACCTTATTTGATTGTTGCAGCCTAAACCTGAATTCGCAACAGCTTTGCTATGAATTACAAGAAAAAACTGCCATACACTGCTCTTCGTTGACTGTGATATTTAATAATTCACCACGTGCCAGTTCTCAGATCATTATCAGGTGTATGCAACAGCTTTTCTAAAAAACTGTGATGTGTTTTGGATTTTTTTTCATGTTTTAAATTGCAAGGTTGTACAGAATTCACAGGGGACTGGGTATGTTAATTGTTGTGATCACAACACTGTGAATTCCTGGAGGGACTGATTAAATAATAATAATTTAATATTAGTCTGACTTGCCCCAAAGAGGTGCTGGACAATGTGGCTCACTGGGTAGCAAGGAGCATTGAGGGATTTTACGTTGTCTGTAAAGGGTTTAACCATGACATGTGTGAAAGAGGCATGAGGTGGAGGTGGAAAGTAGTAAACTTTGGCCCTCCCTGCTTTTAGCAACCTGTAAAAGATAAAAAAAAACATATTTATTTGCATACATGGAGAAATTGTTGTGATTTGTGCTCGTTTTGGTGTGTCACCGTATAAACATGGCTCTGCGGGAGGGCTCTTGGACCATTAGAAGGACCCTCCAGCCCTGGAAGGCCCCTGTTAGTCTCCTAGTGGCCACCTTCTCCCTCCATTGCCTGACAGGGTAGAATGTAGATGTGGCACCTGTGGAAATTGCCACCTCATAGGGTCCCTCTGCAAGCCAGGAACCATTCTTAATGCTGTCCAAAACATAGTCTGGAGTCACAACCCATTTTCCTGTTCGGATAAAAGCAGCACCAAGTCGGTATGGTTACACACGTAACAAATGAAGGGGAGAACAGTCGTACTGCAACAGTCTTGGAACTTCAAAAAGGGGAGGTATAGTGTTAAAAATAGTTCAGTTATAGAAGTAATGTTGATAGAATCAGGGTGATTACAAATTATTTCTTTTTTAATATTAATTAAAATAATTATAATAAACATCTTGACTGACCTGCAGCACAGGCTGCCAAAAACTTCTCACTGGACAATACCTGAGGGATTATGAGATGAGTGCTGGTGTTCTGATAGACCTGAAAGATAATAACTACAGTTTATGGATGCATGATAATATAGGGAAACCAACTAGAACTGGGTTTCACATATTTAAACACACCAAACCTTCGTTACTTAGCAATCTTGGAAGCATCAGCAAATTGCGAAGAACATAATATGCCTATTGCTATATGAATAGTAATCGAAAATGATCTCCCAATGCTACCTGTATTATGGTGCAACTTAAAAATATAACAATACATAGGTGTATTCAAAACTGAATACAGCATGTACAACTATATTAGACAGTGAATACCGGTAATTCACTGATGCATTTAAATCACACAGAACTACTATCAATAAGTTTGTCAGCTTCTTTGCATAATGGAAGATTTATGAAAACTGACACTTAACTTACATTACAGAAAACTACCTGGACTCAGTTTTGATAGGTAAAACATGTTTATCACTCACTAAGTAAACTTACTAACACAAGCCCATTCTCCAAACTGCTTAATTTATTTTCCTCCTTTATTTTATGTTCCTCAGGATGGTGCTAAAATTAGCAATCAATTACAAGTCACCACGGTGGGTTTTAGTTAAGGTGTTAAGGGATTTTTTCATTCAATAAACTGAATAGTAATAACGTAGTTACAGACCTACTTGTCCAAGTATTTTATTTTGGATTGCATCTACCATTAGCCCTAATTTGGTTTTAAAGGATGTCTACTCACTGAGCCACCTAAATATTTGCCACCCAGGTGCTGGATTCCCTGAACCAGAACTCTCTTCTTCTCACGGTTCTTGATCCCAGAGATCTGGAAAACATGTGTGCAGCTCTCCATCCTGACGAAGAAATTGAAGAAGAGACGAAAAAGAGTGTTACTAACATGTTCAGGTGCCCATGTTTATTCCCTGCAGTGGAGGCAATGATGCAATAATTCTTGTTTGACGACATGGCATTGTTTCACTCTTGGCAAAACTGAAAGAAGAGCTTCCTTGTCGTTACTGTTGGAGCTACACACCTACATATTTTGTTAATGTTGTTATGTTCGGGGATTTCATTTCATTTGACTTGAAAGTTTCAGACTCAGGGGATCTACTGAAATTCTGGGTAGTATTATTTGCTTTTAATTAAATTACACCCTTACAGTCACAATTGTTAGTAAAAAATGTGATATCTTCATTGGGTCTTGTTCATAATCAGTGAACTAAACCCCAGTTGCCTCATAACAGATGACCGATCAGGTACCTTTGTTATCACCGATGATGACTACGTCCTCCCGGTTACGTACGGGCGCGCCAAAACACTGACACCGACATCCACGAACGTCAGGGTAATTGTTTTTACCAGTGTGGTTAGTTCTTCCAAAAATACGTTAAACTTCTCGTCGAGACGTCCGTACAAGTGACTTTGTACGTTTGGATTCATAAACGCCCGATTTGTGTTTAGATCCTTACGTGACCTCACCGCCCAACTGCCATGTGTTGACAACTTCACGGCACAGCTCACTATTTTAGAGAGGGGAGAGCATCATTTACTGATATTTTTTACACAAAATATCAACGTTGAATAGACAATATGTTGTTATAGAAATTTTATAACATAGTATTAAGTGAGAAATTCCATACAGTTTTACATACTATTAGTCTTGGTAGCGTATTTTTAGGTCATTTTGGAGGCACTCTTCCCGATTTTGTTTGTCAGTTGGGCTTTTCCATCGACCGGAAGTTTTCAGAGAGCTACTTCCAGGTTGTTGTCATGGACGCTTACTGTCTCAGGAAATAAGCAAAGTAGCTTCATATTATACCGCACCATTTGATTAACAAGGATATCTGGTCGACCGGCAGCTGTGATTTGGTTCCAGCAGTGAGGCAGGTTATGAAGCCTCACGCCTGTTTACAAAAGATACTCAATTAACGTTTGTTTCGCTTAACGTACATTTACAGCGAAAGATAAGCTCAACGCAGTGATTTATTTATATTAGCGTTAGTTACTTGGTATATTAGCTGTTAAATTATCCTAATTTACAGTGCGGTTATAGCTACACATGTCATCAATAAATGACTGCAGATGACGCTTCCTTCCCCATTGTAAAGGATTGTATCATTTAGTCGAAAGAGGAGTTTTAAGGAGCTTGTAAAAGGTAAGACACGCAAATGATGAAGCACATGTTGCCTCTCCAGGTAAACCCGAAACTGTGCAGATCTTTATATTAGTACATGTGTGCCAAAATCAGTCAACACGGGGTCAATACCCCGACAAGCAGCTAGAAGTCAACAGCTCTGCATTTGAAGTTCAAGGTCTTTCTCTCTGCCTCACGTTTGCGTCCTTCTGCAGACATGTTAATGAACTCCAGAATCCGCTGGAAAGGACAGATAAAACATTTTTTCTTTTTTCTTAATAAAGTGTTAGCAATTGGTTTTAGGTTTTAGTTGGACAAAAGAAGAAATTACATCATTTTAATTTCCCATGCCAGAAATTATGGTGTTAATTTTTTCTGTTTTCTCACAGCATGGAAAACTGTGATCTAGATGTTCTGTGTCTTATTAAGTCAAGTTCCATGGCCAGACAAAATGATGAAAAACCAGCTGGACTCCGAGTCATGTAATGGTTACATACCAGCATATATTTGTAGTTAATACCAGACAATGGTATAGTTGTAAGAGGAGAATAATCCATCTTAAACCCTTTTTCTGAAGTAATTTCTTGCCAGTTGACAAATGTAGCCAAGCATTTTGATAATCAAGAAATGCATAGATCATTGGTTAAGCAATGCTTCTTGTTTACCAAACATCTTTACGTATAATATATTACATCTTTCATGCAGTTACATGCAATTACAGCCATGCAACCTTTGTGTTTATATAGTGTTGTATATTAATGTCACCAAGTCTTTAGGTTTAGGCTAATCATGATGGTTGGAATCTGATGAGCTCCAGGGTGACAATATCTTGTTTTTCCGTGGGTTTACGCATTGTTTGTCATTGCTCAGGTACTTTAATACTGTTGCATAACTATGATTATTGCATAAAAGGGCAAGGACAAGTAATATCCAGATTAAATAAGTGTTATTGTTGCTATGCTGCTATGATCATGCTAAGCTGTTGGACTGAAAATGTAAATGTTACATAATGTACAATATTTACAAGAACATATAAAGTCTACATAATTCCCTGCAGCAAAGAGAATATAATGACCAATATACTTCAACAACTTTAGAAAGTTTTTCTATTTCAAATTCTATTCAACTAAGTTCCATCACTAAGCCTACAGGACTTGAGATTCAGTCAACACCAGGACCGAATAGCTGCACAGTAAAACTGAAGCTACCCCACCCCCACCCACCCCCCTGGAATGTATGTAATAGTTCTCTGCAGTATTGTGATCTTAAAATATGCTTCTATTTAATTTATTATGTTTTCTTCACAGCACACTGTTAGGTACCCACTTTAAAATAATGTTGACTTTAACTTGACATGTTCTAAGTGGCTTTAAAGAAGCGGCCTGGGGGACGTGCTGCTAAATATTTCAGGACAAACTCATTACTGTAAATGGCCCTGTGTGTTAGCCTGGCTGTGGTAGACAGGCAGCAACAAGAGAGATAGGACAGTGATGTGTGCGTGTGTGTGCGTGTGTGTGTGAGAGAGAGTGTGTGTGTTTCTTTGCTTACTCTAATAGCTGTAGAATCGATGTCTCAGGCAGCATCTCAGTGCCTGGCCCAGTTGTCCCTGTTGCAACACCATGAAACACACAAGGGCTCCTCCAACATCTGCTTTGTAAAGAGCTAATGACAAGACAATAGAGACCGGATGATTTAAAGTATAGTACTAATGAGGCTCTGTGTGCTGCCTGGAGAATCCTGACACACGCTGCACACACTCACACTTAAGATAACAGATGATATGTTGTCAGACCAGGAGGTAGACACCCAATAGATGTACAGTGAACACACTCAGAGGCCTTGTCCATATGTCTTTCATACACATAAAGAAAAGGATGGTATTGTAGACAATAAATCTCTCTCTCTCTCTCTCTCTCTCTCTGTCTCTGTCTCGTTCTCTTTCTCTCTTTCTCAAACACACATATAGAACCATACACACTCTCTGGCCATTTAATTACATTGTTGAGTTTCTAATCCATGGTTTGAAAATCTTCCCTTTCAGAAATGGCTTCGTATAGACCTCTCCTCAGACAGTGGCACAGAGGGAGCATGATGATGAGGTGAAACAGTAAGAGAGAAGAAGAGAAGGAGAAATAATAAAGGACCAGCTTAACTGGTGAGGCTGTCAGCTGAGAAAATAATATTTGTCCAGCTGGACAGGCCTCCCTTTGTGCAGGCTAAATGAATGTTGAGCTTTCTGTCTGCCCTGTCAGGGAGAGTGGCATAGGCTGTACCCAGCAGAGAAGAAGCGGAGCAGAGTGCGGGGAGCTGTTTGGAGTTTGACAGGGATTATTAAAATCAGAGCAGATGACGAGGAAAGGGTGAGAGGCGGAGTGTAAGAAAGCCAAATTGACACAGACACTCTCCATTACCTTCCACTTGACTCGCGTTGATGACAATGTTGATATGGGACCCAGCAACGTGGCACCGGTGCAGGATTGGCTGTTAGCATAAGCGTTAAGCACCACAGGGTGGGGAGGGGGCATCCCCCAGTTCTAGCAGAGATGTAAGGAGATGAGTTGTTTATTTAAAGCCCCAACTGAAGAGCATCTCACCTCATTGTTTATTTATTTGGTATATCTTTTTTCCTATGTTAGTGTAGTGTCAGTAGGTGGAAATGGTTAGAGGCTGAGGCAATGCATTTTGATCAGGGGTCGTCCTGAAGCAAATTAATTCTGAGAAAAGAGGAAAGATGATAAGCTTCCTTTTGTTTCAGGTGTTCAGGTGCAATTGATTTGTGCCTCCTAATAAGACTACTGTTTGAGGAAATTTCAAATTATCATAAACCACAAGACTCTGCATGTGCTTGTGTGTTTGTGTGTGGTTGTAAAGAATGAGTATGTGTGTGGTTAGTTTCTTGACAGACAGCTATGATAATGACACTCCACATCACACAGTAGACATTGTTGATTTAATTTTGACACCAGTCCTGTCTTTTGACTTATTTTGTTTATGGATTGCTACATGTCATGCATAGTGTTGTGATGCTATAAAACCACCCGTTTCTCTTTTCCTCTTCCTCTTATCAGTCACTTTTCATTTTCTCTGCAGTGTAGCATGGAGTGGCCTGGGGATTTTCCTAGTGATCATGCCTTTGTGGATTTTGTGGTTCCAGGGGTTTCCAGTGAGCTGGACATTGAACAGCTTCTTAAAAGAACAGAGGAAAAACTCAATCTTAATGCCATCAGGTTAGTATGTGTATGAAAAGCATCTACTTAATATGTCCTCTTAATCTGTTTGACCTTAATAGAATAGGTCTGTAATTTCTTTGCATATTTTCTATGAATTTCACACACCTATTGCTCGTAGTTGTTTTTCATCGCTTTTATAATTTGACTGAACAATACTTTCCCAGCGGACACAGAAACACTTAATAAAAGAACTGATTATGGCAGTAAAATCGGTAAGGCATTATTTATTTTGGATTATTTTGATTATTTTGTGGTGAAGCCTTTTTATGTGAATGTCATGTGAAAGGAAGCAAAACATAAATTACAGTAAAGAAGTTTAACTTGAGAACACAGCACTGGCACAATAAAAATACATTTTAAAGAACAAAACATAAATGAGGATTCATGATCATTTTTACTTTCATGGATTATATTAATTTACATGAAATCATGATTAAAAGTTGAAATACTGAACCCATATTTTTTCTCAGCCACCATTCCCCTTATCAACCATTTCAATCACCTGACCAAAAACCTTCAATGTGCCATTACATTTTATCTTGTCACGCTGAGATTTTGTGCCCATATTTTGTAAATTGGACAGAACTGTTAATCTGGACTGATGCACTTGGGTTTGATTTCTTTATACATTTTTATTTTTGAGTAAATATTGCAGATCAAGGGTAAATTTAGCGCAAAGAAGGCCAAAGTACCTAAGACAGGTCACATACTACTGTTGCAGCAGTGCAGGGGACTGGAGCTTTGAGATTAAATCCAAAATAGTTTGATATCTGATTACAAGTGACTGCAAAACTAAGCTAAAAAAGTATTTAATGTCTGTGCAGTTTAAAATGCCCCAAATATTTAATAACTCTTGCAGTGTCATATACAGTACACCCTCGGTTGTCAGTTTGATAAGTAGACGTATTACTAATGTGGTTTAAAATAATATTCCTGCAATATACCCTACCTTCTTGGATGTTAAATATTCTGATTTTGCTGCATCTTATTTAGAGCAGTATTGATACACATGTAGAGTACATATGGTCATTTTGCAGGCTGTAGTTGTTCTGACTCTATTAGTTCTAGTTATATCACTTAGGCTAAATAACAGCACATTTCATCTCCATGATGATAATGTAGTTGAATCAACACATCGCAGGTTTAAAAAAAAATTCAGCAGTTTCTGATGTTGATAACCTATTGTATAATTTAGCCTTACCCAGTGTGTAAATGGCATCTTTGTTTGGATTTGATCAATTGAACATTGTTTCACTGAAATGAAACTGTCCATGTTTACATTTCACTTTCAAATAATTATATTGATATTAAGAGGCCCTAATCAAACTATTAAGAATTTAATAATATAGACTGAAGGAAAAATATTTTTGATGGTTACATTTTATTAATTACTTGAACAATGTGTGACACCATATCATCATGTGTTATGGAAGAAAATGCAGTGTGGCAACTTAAATACATTTTTTTTTCCCCTTGTGCCCTATCACTGAAGATTGAAATATAGACGTCTGTCAATTATGGCAGACGGGTATAGTTGTAGAGCACAAATAGACTGATAAAGAGATATACACGGGGATGAGTGAAAAAAAAAGAGAAATCTATATTTCAGGTCTTTTATCGTTTGTGGCGTTGTGAGGCTGAGGGCAGATGATGAAGGACAGGCTAAATGTAGCAAGTGAACAAAGCCTCACTCTGGCACCATTAGTGTCTGGGACTCATCCCTTCCTCTCTCTCTCTGTCTGTGTGTGTCACTCCCCTTTTCTTTCTTTCTTTCCTTCCTCCTTCTAAATGGGAACATAATAATTGAAGATTCCACATCTTGAAACGAAACCCCTTGGGTAGGTAATTCAAGGCTTATTACCGAAGGCCGGGCCATTTTTCTGCTTTCTAAGCATTAAAGGGTTATTTTGTGTTCCTGCAGATGGGAGAAGGATAACCATTATGAGAACAAAGCGCCCAGATAATGGAGAATAGGGCTAAAAATAAGGCAATCCTCCTCTCGCCGTGGGGGACCACTGGTCAGTATCCCTGTCAGGCTGCAGCTAACTTCTCCCAGACTATTTTAGGACAGGCCTTTTACTGTTGGGACACATTCAGGCAAACGAAATCTTGCAAGGCCTCCCTTTCACATCAACCTGGGTGGCCTGCAGACATGTACACACCTGAACACACATCTACGGCTGACTCACCTGCTGCCTAATTGACTTATCGGTGTCTCGTACAAATTACGGAAGTAGAAGATAGAAAAAGGAAACCTAGAGATGAAGGACAAAGGGCTGGCCACACCTGTGAAGGACTTTAACCTATCTATGGGTCAAAGTGACTGGCCTGTTCCCAGTTCTCAGATGACAGAGATTTACCAAAGAGCTGTTTCCTAATTGAATGAGATTAAGATGACAACGGCTGACAACAGAGCTGGCTTCCCTAAATTGAAATGCTGTAAATCATTATTTTTCGTCAGATGGGACAGTGGCTGGGTGCGGATTGGTGGGCCACCAGTAAAAGAGCTCTATGTCTCAGCACAGGCCTGGAGACTGTAGATATGCCAGTTTTAGACTGGCAAGGCAAATGGCTCTTACTACTTCCCTGCCAATCTTGATGAGGTGTACAATATCAATGGTTTTAAATTTGATTCTGTGTGTGTGTGTGTGTGTGTGTGTGTGTGTGTGTGTGTGTGTGTGTGTGTGTGTGTGTGTGTGTGTGTTTTGTAGACACACTGGTGCAGTTGCAGGTCTGCCATAGTAAAATATCATGCTGGGTTCCTTTTCAATGAACAGGTACTATAATGATCCGTATTCCTTGCGGTATGTACATGTACATGACGCGTGTGTTAAGTTAGTATATCAGATGTATCAGTCCTCTGGTATCATTGACTGGGTCAGGTGGCTCAGGGCTGAGGGCACTAAGTGGGCGACAGGCTGGGCTAGAACGGGATCTGTTTTCAGCTTGTTCATTCAAGCCCATTCACTCCTTTTCCCCTCACAGAATGGGGCCTTTTGATGAAGGAGATATTTAGTTTTCAGGCGGCTGGTTTGGCACTGACTGAAGCTGGGACTTATTTGAAAAGGATCTTCCTGCCCAAATTGCTTCAAACCCCCACCTCCTGTAGGGGAGTGGAGCACGACAGACAGACAGCCCCACAGCAGCCCACCCACACTAAATTAATTCTGACAAGGAACTTAAGATAACGTCAAAGCGCTGACTAATCGTGGGATTGGGTTTCTGTAAGTAAGGGAGCTGTGAAATGTGCCATCATATCTAATAAAAGACCTCCAGTTGCTCTGTTTCTCTCTCAGCTGTGATGAAGGTTGGGGGGGAGAACAGCTGTGGTGTTAACTGTCTAGCTAGACTGGTCTGAAAAACAATTAGATTTCACTTGTGCAGTGAGAGTCCAAGTGTGTATGTGTGTGTCAGTTAGGGTAAGATGATTGACATGTTTGTCAAGAAGCCTAAAGAATCATTTCCTCCCAGTTTCCTCTTTTCTCATTCTCTAAGTCTTTTGTTGAGTTCTCCACCATTTTTGTCATTACCAGTTCGTCCATTGTTGTCTTTACAAAAAACATTGAATGGTTTTATTTTCTGTGACTTCTCTGTTTTCTACCCATTTCTACTTTACTCTTCTCTCATTCTCTTTCTATCTGTTTCCTTGGCGTCTGAGCTGCTGGCAGTGGAAGTCATCAGGTCTGGAGCTAATCCCGCCAAGTTGATTAGGCTGCAGGTAGCTTTTACACCGGTGGGCAAAAGGTCGCAATATTGTAGAGAGCTGGATGGACTTCTTGACACAGACCATCCACATTGACTTTATAACTTACAGCACAAGACCCTAAGGAGGGGTAATTGAAAGGCGAGAGTAAAGAAAAGAAAATTAGGAAAGAAAGGGTTTTGAGGAGAGAAAATGAAAAAGGTGGACTAGCAAGAGAAAAACTGTGGTGGAAAGCCCTGAAAGTGGATCTGAAGAACCAAGTGCTGTTGCTGTAGCCATTAGAGTTCATTGTTTTGTTGAGTAAAGGTGAGAGCAAGAAGATGACGAGGGAGGAGTATAAAATCCAAAAGCCATTCTCCTCACTGTCCTAGTCCATGGCCTCATATGAGTTTCAAGTCTCTTCACAATCTCTTTCTGTTGTGTCCACATAGAGCAAATGTGAGTTCCAGAGACTGCTGTAATGTCTTAGAAAGCCCCAGTGTAATTCACCTCAACTTTGTTGTAAAACAAGACAAAAGTCACACAGTTCATTGTCTACATTTTCTATTTGTAATGAACTTCACAGTGTTGGTGAAAGGGAAGGTACAGATGGAAGCCCATTTGAAACCTGCTGTCTATGTGAAGTCCTGGGGTGGAGCCCAGAACAAACACCTATGTTTATGACATACTATAAACGCCACATACTGTGTTGCCATTTACTCTCAAGGGAAATTTCATTGCAAGACCTAGCAAATGACAAACTCTATGCAAAATTGTTTTGGTTATTTTTGTGCATTTTTTTTGTTTTGTTTTGTTTTGTTCTAAAGGGAATTTGAAAGTGCTAATTCAAAACTATGTTTTCTCAGAAAGTCAGGGGTCCCACAGTACAAACCAGCATCTGAACCGTACTTTGTGTTGTTTAAAGTTGTATCTATTAATTTTACACACAGTGCCATCAGCAATTCTGGACCATGCTGGTTAAGTTCAGCCTTTGCTGAAGCTGTGTTTTACAGCTAGTAAGCTTTGGGCAAGCATATTTAGGAGTTGCTGCACTCATGCAATCTGGCACAAGGCAATACCTTTCCTATATAGTGCAATAAATGCATGAATGAGTCAGAAACATACACAACATAAGACATGACACAAAATCATAAGAGAGGCCCTAAAAGCCATCAACCTGCGGGTTGATCGTTCTGCGCTGTGGAAGTCTGCAGTGTGAATTGCACGGCATCAAATCGCTATCAAATACACCTACTTTATAGTCAGGTTTCTGTCAGTCAGCAAGTTGGGGTCAAGAGATTAAAGTAAGATACATCATCTCGTTCACCAAAAGAAGACAGCAACGAAGATGGTTAAAGAGAGGAAGAACGATAGCATTAGCCAGTGTTCAATCTAGAGGATAACTGTTTGTAGCAGTCTATAACATTTTATCCTCTTGCATTTTTCCCTTCTGAAACGAAAGTAAGATTGAGCAGTTATTTAATGTGTTGTCATTGTAAGACATCTGGATGCATTCATGGCCCAGGAGCAGGCAGGAGGCAGTTTATAGATCTGCAGTATGGGGATACGCTATCTGATGGGGAACTGTCATTTTGGCATTGTTTCATGTAGGCTAGAGCACATGCATGCATCGCATTTGAGAAAGAGAGATATAGGAGTGCCATGCATCCTAATGAATTTTACTTTTTTTTTTAAATAACCATATATTTGGATATTTGATTAGTTGTTTGGACTGTAAAACCTCAAACATTATGACCTTTGTCAGCCTTACTACTAAGTGTAATACCACATACACTTCTGCAGCTTTTTGAGCATACATGCACATAAACACTCAGTCACACATGAATACAACGGTAGCATTCACAGCTCCCATAGTGTTTCATGATGCAGGTATATAGACTTACACACACACACACACACACACACACACACACACACGTACTCAAACACACTGTCTTACACGCCCAAAAATATATGCATTGATTTGCATGGAAATGACTGAACATGTCGGGCCCAAAGATGTCATTTCTAATCTGTCATATTAAAGGGGAAACGGAATAGCTGATGCGTTCTTTTAAAATCAAAAGAGCTGTGTTTGTGGGTGTGTGTGTTTGTATGTCAGGGTAGGAGTAAGATGTGAGGCGGCAAGACGTGTGTGTTTCAGATGCCTGCTGATGCCTGTAATGCCACTTCAGACCAGATGCTTAGCACACACTCACACACGGATATATCGATGTCTGTGTTCATTACTGTTGATGCTTCTGTATCTGTCTTCTCATGGTACAGACAATGAATGAGAGTGAGGGAAAGCCAAATATGCTGTGCTGTGTAGCTTTATGTGTATCTTCACTATGGTGTATGTTTGCTTGCAAATGACTGGGGTGCACTTAATATTTCAATAGTCATCTGAGTGTCCCAGGGGATCTTAGCAGGAATCAATCACAACTGCTTAAGGTGGGAGTTTAGATTAGTGTAGATGGCAAAAATCTATGATCTAGACCAGTCACAAAGCAATTTAGTGTAAACTGTTTTCTTTTTATATATTGTTTTCTCTTGTTGTTAAACATAAAAAAACAAAACTTAGAAAATGGTTGTTTTTTGTCAGCTCAGCTTTCTAAGTTATTTGCTGAGTGCTTTATATGTTTTTGTAGCCCCTTGCTTCTAGATTTACACATTGTACTTCCCTTTTATTTAGCATTGAACAAAAACTAAAAGAGCTCCAGGCCAAAATGGGAGACTCCCGGACAGGGGAGCATCCACCCAGCCCTTCTGAGTGCCTGCAGTGGTTCAATCATAGAACGAACAACAGTGTTAGACCTGTTACCACTGGACACCAAGAGCTCATGG